>NC_089758.1:664799-744799 GCF_040412425.1 Macrobrachium rosenbergii
ACTTTTTAATCAGAGTTAGATTATTTTGACTTGATAATTCCTTTATGATGCATTTTAATCTTTTCTTTGTTCATTCATTACTTGTTGGGTTGCTTTGATTAATAAATCTATTTTTGTAGGAAAGATCGTGTTTCCTTAGATGATCCATTTCTTTTTCTTTTGAGGATGGTCGAGAGAGAGAGAATGAGCGAGACGAATGCTGAAACGTGAGAGAGAGAGAGAGAGAGAGAGAGGAGTCGGCGTACTGTGAGAGAGAGAGAAGGGGGTGGAGGAATCTGTAGAGGGGAGTGAGTGTTAGGAAGGGGAAAGGGTCGAAATGCCATGTTCTCCTGAAGATAGATCGCCAATGGCAACGTTATGTAAATATTTCTACACGAAATATTGAAGTCTGTTTTAAGGGGTATAACATATATATACAGTATATATATACTGTATATATACTATATATATATATATTATACTTATTTACTATATGTATATACACATTGTATATATATATATATATATATATATATATATATATATATATATATATATATATATATATATTATATATATATATATATATATATATATATATATATATATATATATATATATATATATATATATATATATATATATATATATATATATATTATACTCTATATATATGTATATACTATATATATGTATATATATGTATATATATATATATATATATATATATATATATATATATATATATATATGTATGTATATATGTATTCGGGATTATATATGTAATCAACGGATAGGTTTGCTTAAAAAGCAAATGGGTGTTACAGACTAAATACACACACAAAACAAAGCCACTACAACACCTTCTAAAAACATAACAAACATCTCACACGTCTCGAACTCTCGCCCTACCCGCGCAACAACTCGCTGCTGGGAAGAAAGGGCGTTGGGTCGGGTATGATACATGAAACATACGCTACCGGGGTCTAAGCGATGTCAGGCAGGGCAGCCGATCGAGACTACAGGTCTACCCCAAAGCCAAATCAAAAGTCCTTCAAAAGAAGGCATCGTGCTTACCCCATACAAAAATGGGAAAAAAGCACGTTAAAAGAAGAAGAAGAAGACATATGTATATATGTATATACATAAGCACATATAGACGTCAATTGAACTACAAGTATGGTTTTTCCTCTTCTTACCGAGCATATTCCTCACAAGTGAAAGATGAGGTTTACGAATGACTACGAAACCGTGGCGTCGCTATGGGGGGCCCAGGTTGGTTCCGGGCCCCCAGTCAAATGTTTGCCCCGGTTGAAATTCCCTTTGCAGTTAAACTTTAACCCTTACAGTTTTTGATACATTTGCATATTGTAAGAGTTAAAAATTTTCTGAAAATTAGCTCTAGAATTTCAAATACTGGTTTACTCATTACTAATACTATTATTTTCCTTCATTCACATGGATATATACATTCGAGAAGAGTATATTTTACTAATTACAGAGTTGGTATATTCGTTATGTGTAATTTTCTTTGGCCCCCAAAAAGATATCTTGGCCCTATCTAAGCCCCCACTGATGGAATGCCAGCAGCTATGCCGCTGCTTGCTGGTGCCCACCTCTGTGTCCTCTTGAGACAGCCATGAAATGAATGAGTGCTTGACTGGTGAGATTTGCAGCTCTTGTTTCTTTAGGTCTGTTCAGTGGCGTAACTAGAGTGGGCGGTCCGCCCTGGGCGGCGCTCGCATCTTTTGAGCGAAGCTTCTCCAAGTCAAAAACTAATCAAAAGCTATCTGAGATCAACTGTGATCAGCTCAGATTGTCAAACCTCCGATATTGCCAATAGAGCATGAAAGTACTTATCAGTTGGTCGTTGATGTTGTTATTAGCGGATTCGATTTATAACAAACTCGTAGGGTTCCTTTGTAAAGCGGCTGTGTTGTTTTTGTTTTAGTTTTATGAAATAAAATAAATGACTGAGATGTTAAGGCTTAAAAAGTGTGTTTGATTTTCACGAATTTTCACCGCTTTAGTACATTTTTAGCACGGGAATGGGACGGCACTTTCAGAGTCCGCCCTGGGCGGTAAATTCCTGAGGTGTATTCTAGTATTGCACCAGGCCCGGTTTTTTTTTGCCATGCCCCTAGGTTAGGTTAGATTAAAATAGCATATCATGTGTCACAGTGGTGATTTGGGTGTGGGAAACACAATGAGATTATTTTCAAGAAAATTCTGTGGTTAGTTTTGAAGATATGGCGTCTCGCATTTTTCAGGGAAAGGTCTTGTTACTCGGTTACATCCTGGGAAAATGCGTCAGTAACCCTAATTACTCCACTGGGTCTGTTTTCCCAAATGTCATAAACTGCTCTTTGTTTTCAATATCTATTCACAACACTTGGTCCTAACTGTACATTCGGACAGAGGGAATGGAAAGAGTTTGTAGCTGAAGATTTGTGTCTATTTGAATTGTCATAAGTTTTGTCGGCTTTAATGATTCATGTTTGGCGAATTTTCATTTTGACGACCTACTTTTCTTTCAGAAATAAGAAATGGTCTGACTGATGTGTACAGGTTTTGTAAGCAACATCTTCAGACGGTTTAAGACAAGAGAGTTTCCTTGTTGCCAACAAAGGTAATTATAATTTTTTTTTTTTTGGATGTTCACAATTCTGCCCTAAAATGGAAAACTGCAGTATCAACAAAATTTTCGAAATTGAGATATGCAACCTGTTGGACTCGTGAAAACACTAATACAAAAGTTACAGAATGATTCTTCAGTGCTTTCCACAAGTCTTGAGGGGGTCCCATTTGCAGTCTCTGCAAAATCTGTGGTAAGGCAAGGGAGTATCTACCATTTTTGTAGATTTTATGTTTTTGCAGATACTGCAGTCTTCCATATTAGGACAGATTTCACTATAAGCCAAACGGTGCATACCATTGGTTTCGCGTCGCATTCGATTTAGCCAGATGTCTGATCCATGGATATTGGATAAACATATTTTGGTTCAGTTCCCACTTGTGCAGTATGAAACTGTAAAGATGATGATGATTCATATTATTCTGTATTTTCCTGAGATTTAATTAACTTACTTTGTTTGCCTGGACAAGATGGAATAGTTTTGCTTAAGGCAAAACTGTTTTGTCTCTCTCTCTCTCTCTCTCTCTCTCTCTCTCTCTCTCTCTCTCTCTCTCTCTCTCTCTCTCTCTCTCTCTCTCTCAAAACAGGAACTTCCCCTGTGAAATGCTTGATTTGCCTCCACATACTTTTCTACTTGATTATTAGGGGCCTGATTTTACGTTCCTTTCATTGGCCCCTTCAACTCTCTCTCTCTCTCTCTCTCTCTCTCTCTCTCTCTCTCTCTCTCTCTCTCTCTCTCTCTCTCTCTCTCTCTCTCTGCAAGGCCTTATGCCTTTCAGTCTTCGTCATCATTACCACCAACCTTTTAGTTAGATGTGAAAAATGAGGCCCCTCCAGTTTCTTTGCCATTGACCACTTCCTGTCTAAAATAACCAAATGGTCCAGGAATTCATCTGTATCCCATGTTCAAGATATCCTTGGCCTTCCTACAGGACACACCAAAATCATTCTCAAGGATCCAAGAACACACACACACACACACACACACACACACACACACACACACACACACACACACACAAATGGTAGACTGCAGTATCTGCAAAAATACGAAACTGAGAAAAATGGTAGATACTGCAGTTTTCCCTTGCCTTACTGCTGATTTTGCAGATACTGCAAATGGAACCCCCTAAATAAAGCATTGCAGAATCATTCTGAAACCGCAGTAACTTGTGTATTAGTGTTACACGAGCCCAATAGGTGGCATATCTCAATTTCGAAAATTTTGCAGATACTTAGCAAGGCTTCTCTCCTGCAGTTAACCTCAACAAAGCCAAAGTGACAGTAATCTATTTGAAATATTTTTCTCTGTTGCCTCAGTACCTTTCATATCATAATCTTGCAGTCTTATTTCCCTTTATCTTAGTCTCTTTCTCCCCTCAGCGTACATCTAAGATAACGTCAGCATAAACATCTTGGGGCGTTGGCTATAGAGGCTGATATCTCTTGACATCTTCACATTCATATTCAAGTCGATTTTGGAAAAGAAAATCTGTAAAGTGTTGTGATGTCAGCCTTGCTTTGAATTCTAAAGTAAGTTCTTTGCTTTCCAGGTATATACAGTACATTTGAGAAGCTGGAACCACCCAGAAACAGGCAGACATTTCGCGCATTTCCCCAAGTTTCAACTAATCAGATGAAGAAAAATTTTTACTCACAGGAGAATCAACAGAAAATTTGCTTTCTTTTTTGGAAACAAAAAAGAAAGAGTTTTTGTTTTGGCTTGGAGGGGTGTAGAATTGCTGCGCCCTGATATCTCTAACTCTTAACTTTATCAGTAACAGAATCAGTCCATTATTTTTTTTACAATTTTCAAGACTTTCTTAGACTGTTGTCCCTGAATGTAAGGCCCTTTCTATCACTAATTACCAATTAGTCTGTTGTCACTGAATGTATGGACCCTTATATCACTGATTACCAATTTAAAGACTTAGCTTAGCTTTCACTTAAAAAGAACATAATAAAAACTCATAACTCTGGCCTCAAAAAAAATAACAACTCTTGGCAAGGTCAAAAAATAGGCTGTGGGGTGTATTAATTGTATATTGTGCCTGTCTCTTAGTGCTGGTGTATTTTGATTTTCATGTAAGTTGTATTTCATTATTTTTTTTTATTTAGGAAATAGTTAATGCGTATGGTTTGGGCACTTTCATGTGGCAGATAAGCTAAATACTAATAACTCATGTGAGTATTTATTGCAATAGTACCTGGGAATACACTCCACATATCTGACAGTAATATTGGAGTATAGTTTATCAATATTTATTTTTGCATGTGCCTGAATACCCACAGTGAGAACAGGCAATGGTGGAACTATAAAAGCTAGACGAAGGTTAGCAACTGGTGAGACCTTCCCATGCTTGTGTGTCTTTCATCTCACCTGTTTATTTCACACTCCTACGAAATATTTCCTACAAGGTCGATATGCATTGATTCGAAAATTCAATGGCCCGTTAGTTAATTCACTTTAAGGCGTGTTTAGTTCTGTGTAACTGTTTACTGTCTCTCAGTGAGATGAGTCGCTCAGTTTAACCTCATACGGTGCATTGTAGGCATTATATAAGGTTGTAAGGTTCTTTGCTGCGTGCCTTCGGCCCTTAGCTGCAACTCCTTTCGTTCTCTTCATATTCTCTCTCTTCCATCTTACTTTCCTCAACCCTTTTCTTAACAATTATTTCATAGTGCAACTGCGAGGTTTTCTTCCTGTTACACATTTCAGACCTTTTACTGTCAATTTCCGTTTCAGCGCTGAATGACCTCATAGGTCCCAGTGCCTGACCTTTGGCCTAAATTCTATATTCAACTCAACTCAACTCAAGTTTAGATTTGAATGCTTCGAAAACAGCTCCCTTTTACCAGTTTCAGTTAGATAAGAGCCATTGCATCCTTGACTTGGCCCAGGCGAAATGATCAGGAATCTGATGTACTGTTCAGTATTGCACAGGAGAATCAAAGGACGGCAGAATGCTGCCAAAGTGTTTGAATCAGGGAGATTAATGCATTCGTCCAATTTATAAGTATTTGTCTTGTGTCCAATGTGTTAAATTCTTTGTCTTGGTCATCTAATGCAGTACTCTCTATACCCCTTTGCCATTTCCCTTTTGTTCCTTTGTGCCAGTGTAACTGGGCGATTATGACTAAATATCGAAAACCTTTCCTGGGCTAGACCTCACAGCTTTTTGATGACGTATTGTCTACCATAATAAGGTACCGCAGTACACATTTTTTACTTCTAGCTATACCATTGTGCTTTGGCTCTTTTGCAAAGTATTCATTAGGCCCTTGGAGACAGTAAGTCAAGCTAGAAGGTCATGGCCGCCGCCTCCTCTCAGCTGTTACTGTGGGTTTGCCGTCCCCTATATGCAGCTTTCTTCAGGTTTCTGTTCTTGCACCCACTCTGTTTCTTATCTCTGCCAGTTACACTCACATCTTCCTGCTTACCTCTTCTCCTGTCGATGATTTAGTCCTTCGTGTTTCATTTCCTTTTACTTTATAGTTCTTCTCCTAATTGCTCGCTCTTCATCTGCTGTCTCAGGTCCCAAGACCATATCTGTGTGGAGAGAGCCCAGCCCAGTTTGCACTTGCAAAGTTGAAGGTTTCCAAGAAACTTTTTGCAACTTTCTTTGTCTTGTGTCTACTCCTTTTCTTGATTCATTGTATTGATTCCATTTGAAAAAAAGTGTAATCCATCCTTTTTCTGAGATCTGAGATCCATATTTTGGAGGTGCAGAAAACTGGTGATGTTGATATCAGGGATCAGATGGTTCAGACTGGTAATCTCCTAGGAGATTGGATATTTTGTTTATATATATGATTTTGTGTATTGACCTTGTCTTTCCTTGTTCCGAATATTGCTCCCGCGTATGAGGATGCTTCATTGATGTTGCTGTGCTGGTGGCTGTGTTGTTGTCTATTCAGCTGAGTATTGCTCCAATGTATGAGGATGCTTCATTGATGTTGCTATGTTGGTGGCTGTTGTTGTTGTCTATTCAGCTGAGTATTGCTCCAGTGTATGAGGATGCTTCATTGATGTTGATATGCTGGTGGCTGTGTTGTTGTCTATTCAGCTGAGTATTGCTCCAATGTATGAGGATGCTTCATTGATGTTGCTATGTTGGTGGCTGTTGTTGTTGTCTATTCAGCTGAGTATTGCTCCAATGTATGAGGATGCTTCATTGATGTTGCTATGCTGGAGGCTATGTTGTTGTCTATCCAGCTGAGTATTGCTCCCACATATGAAAAGATTATTTGGTTTGCCTTATCTCAACTGAATATTCAGACACAAGTGAAAATTAAGGTGTTTTCCCCTGAAACAAAGACAAGATGAATTCACTTGTGAGTTTTGTATAGCTCCTGTTGGTAAATGGATTCATAGGAATAGATATTATTTCTTTATCGTTTCAACAGAGAAAGAATGTTATGTACCACTTAGCTTACAAGCAGGGGATCGCAGTTGTAAGCCAGTGTGCTAAATAATAGTATTCACTATGTTAAAAGATAAAAATGTAATATATTGAATATGAATTTTGTGCGTGAAACCAGATATGTTACATTCTTTAAGAAGAGAAAAGTTTACAAGAGAAAGATTGAAAGAAATATGCTGTAATTAGTTTTCATTTAAAATATATTTTAACAATTTAAATCTCAAGCGTGCAAATACCATTAGGGTAAGTAATGGTTCATTGGTTCTCTGCAGTCTTAAAATTTCCCTTATTAAATAGAATTCAGAAACAGCATTTACAGTTGCTCTGGAGAGCAAAAATAAAATTGTATTTCTGTAATTTAATGTGTTTTATTAAGAGTAAATTTAATGAGGTTGTGGCCAAGATGTTAGCAATAAAATCATTGGCCCATTGCTTAGATAAAAGCACTGGATTGCTCGAAAATTCATTTTCCCACTACACTGAATCATAATTTTTTCAGATGAAGACAACTTGTGAAAGCTGACAATTTGAAACTTGAATGTTAAGCAACAGTAATATAATTAACAATGATTTTTAAAGTTGAAACTAGATTAAAGGAACATGTATGGTTTTTATTTATACAAATGCTGGAGCCATTTTTATTTAATCTTAAAAATTAAATGGGGGAACTTTGAGAGGATAAATGGTCTAATTTTTTATGGAGTACTTAAAAAAAAAAACGGACTAATTGTTTCTTTTTGAAAAGGGTGTGAACCGAATTCTGTGTGTATAGCATCGTTGCTCTCCCGTCAGCTCATTATGAGTTGATCACTATACTGTAGCTGAACTACCAAGTGCCACACTTCCTCCTTGCCGCCCTCAAGTTGTATCTGTGCACTTATGTTTCTGCAAACGTTCAGTCTTCTAATCCTTATACAGCTTTGGCTTTGTGTCAGACTTATTTATCATTTGTGGTAACTTCTCTGTTTAAAAGTTTCTTTTATGATTTTGTGTTTTCTGTTTCTCACAGTTGTTAGCAGATTCTTTGTTTTATGTAAATTTTTCTGTTGAAGTTTAATATTTATATAGAATAATTTTGACTCCTATCCTTAGGTGTTCCATTTTTTTTAAATTGGACATTCTCCTCTACCTTTAACCTTGTTTGTTCATTCTCTCTCTCTCAAAAACTTTTTAATGACGTTCGATTCATGTTATTTCATTACCTGCGAAGCCTCTCCCACAGAATCAGCACAGCCACTTTCCTGGCCAGATATTTTCACTTTTGTCCTTCTCCATTCACTCATAAACTAGGTTATACTGATACTTATTTCATTAAATGAAAATTACTCATAGCAGCATGAGTCTTGAAATGGAGAAACAGATCCACAGTTATTTATGGGTATGTATATTTAAAAATAAATCTGTAGAGAGAGCTTTTAGGAATCTGTTCGATTCCCCTTTTCGAACAGATTCCCGAAAGCTATCTGTTGAGATTTATTTTTAAATATAGTATCTGTACATAACTGTGGATTTATTTCTTCACTTATTTCACCCTTAAGATTTCATTCTTCTCCATTCCGCTTCAATATCCATACCTCTTCCTCTGTCTGTCTGTGTTGTTAAAACTAGGTCCTGCCCACATAGCAGCTCCCAGATGCCTTCCTTTTTGTATTCCTTTGTAACATCTGCCACGAACACGATCTCGAATAAAGAACTGAGTGCTGAGCTTTCTTGAACCCCAACATTTGTCTCAAACTCTTCTGATATACTGTATACCTGTTATTGTCTTCACTAAAGGTAATAAGTTATTCTACAGTGTCCTCACCTGTACAGAGAATCTAGTACCCTTTGGTTTTCTTAGCACACCGTCAGATACCCTTTGGGTCCATGAACATGTGTTAAAAGTTCCTTTTTTGCTTGGTACTTTAAAGATGGTCTATTGGTGATTTTCCTCTTACAGAAATAAACTGGCAATTGTATCTGAAGTCTTGCTAGCACTAGGGGGTCACTTCGTATAAAGAGTTAGAAGAATGTTTGTAATGGATAACTTCTCTCTCTGCTTGGTACTTATGTAGATGCCTCACTATACAGATTGTCTACGGTTGATTTTCTTCTTACAGAACGAGACTGAAATTTATCTTTTCTGAAGTTTTTCTAGCACTAGGGGCCATTTCATATAAAGTTAGAAAAATGTTTTTAATGGGGAACTTCTCTCTTTACTCTGTACTTCCATGTAGGTGACTCTTTATAAAGATTGTCTACTGATTTTCCTCTTACAGAACACGACTGAAAATTGTCTTTTCTGAAGGCTTTCTAGCTCTAGGGACCATTTCATATAGAGTTAGAAAACTGTTTAAAATGTGGAACTTCTCTCTCCTCTCTGTACTTTCATGCAGGTGCCTCTCTATAAAAATTGTCCACTGTTGATTTTCCTCTTACAGAACTTGACAGAAAATTGTCTTTTCTGTTGTCCTTTCTGAAGTCTGTCTAGCACTAGGGGCCATTTCATATAAGGAGTTAGAAAAATGTTTAAAATGTGGAACTTCTCTCTTCTCTCTGTACTTTCATGTAGGTGCCTCTTTATAAAGATTGTCTACTGCCGATTTTCCTCTCACAGAACACGACTGAAAATTGTCTTTTCTGAAGGCTTTCTAGCACTAGGGCCCATTTCATATAGAGTTAGAAAAATGTTTAAAATGTGGAACTCTCTCTTCTCTCTGTACTTTATGTAGGGTGCCTCTTTATAAAGATTGTCTACTGCTGATTTTCCTCTCACAGAACACGACTGAAAATTGTCTTTTCTGAAGGCTTTCTAGCACTATGGGCCATTTCATATAGAGTTAGAAAAATGTTTAAAATGTGGAACTTCTTTCTCCTCTCTGTACATTCATGCAGGTGCCTCTTTATGAAGAACTGCTGATTTTCCTTGCAAAACCAGATGGAGAATTGTCTCTTCTGAAGTCTTTACACCAGGGGCCATTTCATATAGAGAGTTAAAATAATGGTTGTCATGAGGATTTGAATTTATATACTGCAGTGCAAACTGAACTTGGATAAATATCACGCCTAACACTTCCTGTGGGTAGTTTTGTTTTAACCAAATATATAAAGTTTTTGGGAGCTCGCATAATGTAGAGGAAGTTAATGACCAAAATACTCTACACAACTGTAAGATTTACCATTTTTTTATAATTATTATTTACTCTATCGAATGTAAGTACATTTCGCTATGTAATTGCTGCTTTTGATCATCTTTTTTTAAGAATGTTTGAAAAGGCGAAATAAGTTCATTTGGAAAATATGAAAGAAGAGGTTTTAATGTTTTGTGTCAAGTGCATTGTTAGTTTTGCTTTAAGGAATTTCAGTTTTTTTTTTAAATAAATGTTGTGTGTGTTTTTAAACCCATTTAAACTCACATTTCTCTCTCTCTCTCTCTCTCTCTCTCTCTCTCTCTCTCTCTCTCTCTCCTTATGGTTTTCATACGAAACAAATCCCTCTATTTATCTTTCTCCCTAGCTAATATTTTTTCTTGTAATATTTCCTTGTAGTGTGGTCAAATTCCCCTCTCTCTCTCTCTCTCTCTCTCTCTCTCTCTCTCTCTCTCTCTCTCTCTCTCTCTCTCTCTCTCTCTCATTTTTAATATATTTCATTATAGGCTGGTAAATTCTCTCTCTCTCTCTCTTTCTCATATTTTTCCTATTATTTCATTGTAGTGGGGTTAAACTCTCTCTCTCTCTCTCTCTCTCTCTCTCTCTCTCTCTCTCTCTCTCTCTCTCTCTCTCTCTCTCTCTCATTATTAATGTTTTTATAACATTTCTTTTTACTGTGGTAAAACTCTCTCTCTCTCTCTCTCTCTCTCTCTCTCTCTCTCTCTCTCTCTCTCTCTCTCTCTCTGTCATATATTTAGCAACTTTTCATTGTAGAGGACTAAAACTTTCTCTCTCGCTATTATTTCTCATATTTCATTACAGTGTTAAAATCATAAGGCTCTCTCTCTCTCTTTCTCATATTTTTCTTATAATATTTTGTGTATGGGGTAAAACTCGCTCGCTCTCTCAGCTTCATCTATTCTCTCTGTTTCATTGTAGTTTGTGACAAGCGCTCGCTGGTAAAGAATCTCTCTCTCTCTCTCTCTCTCTCTCTCTCTCTCTCTCTCTCTCTCTCTCTCTCTCTCTCTCTCTCTCTCTCTCTCTGTGCTTCATCCATTTTTTCTGTTGCACCATAGTTTATGATAAACATTTGCGGGCAAAGAGCATCTCTCTTTCTCTCTCTCTTTGTTTCACTGTAGTTTGTGATAAACACTAGCTGGTAAAGAATCAGTCTCTCTCTCTCTTTCTCTCACATTACCAGGTTCAAATACGTAAGTTATCAGCCATAAGCCATACCAAAGTCACAGAAGACTTTTATAAATGGTACGATAGACTTGAAAACATACGATCATATCATCAATATGGAATGGTACACAGAATGGGTAGGGAAAAAGGCAAGAGTAGTAGTACTGCTACTGAATGACGTCAATCAAAGAACTGGCCTTGTAGGGCATGAATAAATACTTTCGATGACTTATTAGGTTGTGACGCAATTACTCTATTCACAATCTGTAGTAGAGGTTGTGACGTCGTCATTCCATTCACAAAAGCATAGTAAAGCTTGTGACGCCATCTTTCCGTTCTCACGGAGTGTAGGAAAGGTTATGACGTCATTCCATTCACGAAAACGGGTGGTTACGTCGTTCCTTCCACAAAAGCAGTGTAGGAAAGTTTGTAACGTCATTCCATTAAAAAAAGCTGTAGTCAAGGTTATGACGTCATTCTACAGGAAGTGTAGAAAAGGTTGTGACGTCATATTCACACGCGTAGTGAAGGTTGAAGTCATTCCATTCACAGAATGTAAAGACTGTGACGTAGTTATTCCATTCAGTAAATGACGTCATAGGGTATGACGTCATTCCATTAATATAGTAAAGGCTGTTACGTCATAGATGACGTAGTAATTTGTATAAGCATATGTAGAATAGAGGAAATAAAAACTAATAAATGACCGGACAATCTTTTATTTAAATCCAAGAAATAATCTGAAAGGTTGGGGAGTACACTTGTGACAAAAGACAAATACATTTTTTTTGCCGCTTGGAGCCAGCATTGCAGTGCCCCGAAGGAGGGAATGCCCCCAGCAGGAGGTATACAGCCAGTCGGTTACCAACTTTGAAGCCGACCCAAGGGTTTTAAGTTTTCTAAGCTGACAGCTGACTGGTGAGGTGGGAAGAACCTCATATACTCCCCTTGTGCTTTCTCAGATATGCTCCAGTTTTCTATGTCGCTAATGAATGTTAGATTCTTTTGAATGTCAAAGAAAACTGTTTATGTAAAGGGGGAGTCCAAGGTGGAGCTTTTGGGGTAATGTTACCACTGAGACAAGCCTTAGCTTAAGTTCACTCCTCATTGGCTGTGATTTCGTACTTAGGCAAATGCTAGCTTGACAGGCAGTGTCTACTGAAACATGGCGTGAAAACCCGTAGAGTTGTACAAACAGAATTTCGTTACTAAGCACAATGGCCAAAAAATTCTAAGTCCAGTTCTTTACGGATAACTACGTAAGATGTCTACGGGTGTAAACATACATTCAGACATTCTGCTTTCCGTTTTCGTTGAGAATTCGAAACTAAGAGAGTTTCTCTCACGTTTTCTTAACTAGAAAATGAGTCTTTTTATGAGTCAAGCCTCATAGAAAACCGAGCAAGAACAATAAGCAAAAGACACTTAGGCTAAATATATCTCTTGAACGTAAGCGCCATCTAACACTGACTTTGTATTTAACAGAATCTTGACTTAGGGAACTGTAGAGGATAATTTACTTATAATTATTAATCAATATGGCTGTTTTCAACTTATTTATAGATATAAACATCGTAAACTCAATTTTTCCACAAATACTGCCATTCTGATGGCAAAATTCAAAAATGTCAGAAAATAGGTTCCTGTGACACCCCATCAGACGTAGAAATGTTCTATAGGGGACTTGAAATTCACTCATTGTTTTTCTAATTACCTCCACTTAGCTGAGCTTATTCAAACTGAAACTGGCAATTTTCAACTGGTACTTCCGTCATTAGATTTCATTCCCTCAAATACCTTACTTGGCCTGGCTAACTTTTTCCACGTAAATTTGATGATGCAATGCATTCTATAACCTTTTAAAACATCAAGTTCCATGATTATAGGGACAAAAGTTAAAAATTAGTTTCAATTTTCCTTTAAAACCACAATTTTGCTGCACTTATTTTAAGCTATATATTTGCTTACTTTATATTTTAGATTTATTTGGTATTCAAATTAAATTAATTAGCCTATTAACATTACATGCACCAAAATATGTATATAGAAATATATTTAACTTTGAATTCAATTCATCAATTACAAAGGTTTAAAAGTCATATACTTCATTTAGTGCTATTTCCAGTTTACATAGTAGTTTCCTCCTTCGAGATTTATTTGCTAAATATGGAATATCTATTTATATTCTCAGATGTCTTTTTGAACAAGGGAACTACAGGAATTTCGCAAGTAAACCAAACAAAAACTATTTAACTTTATTTTATTCCAAATTACAAGTCATCCTCCAGTCGTTTGTTACAACAAAAGCGATTAATTACACCAAGACACATACAGTCCCTCCAAAAGCAGACAAGTGACCCAAACCCCTTCTCCGTCTTACGGCCCCATGACACCATTCAATGTAAGTGATTGAGTCAGGCAAATGGTCAGAGACGTGCAAAGCTAATGTCCTCCTGCCCCGTTCTTCCTCCCCCAGCAGGACAGCAGGTCGGACTAACGTCGCCTTCACCGTACACGCGGACCACCAGACTAGTCTAAATTCTGTGTGATACATCTTGCAAAAATCCATCCCATAGCCAGGTAATTAGGGAGGAATGTCCAGCACCTGATTGGAACACTCCTTCGGGTGTTCTGAAGTTAATGTGCATGATCAGATCTTTCAGCTTTCAGTTTTTACAAGTCTTTGAATGGAAGTTTTGCACTGATCACCTGAACAGGACTACAAGGCTAAGAACAGTCGTTTCATATTGCTCATCAAATACCAAGACAATAAAAATTCGTGCTTGTTTTATTTATCAGATCTTTCAGCTTTCAGTTTTTACAAGTCCTTGAATGGAAGTTTTGCACTGATCACCTGAACAGGACTGCAAGGCTAAGAACAGTCGTTTCATATTGCTCATCAAATACAAGACAATAAAAATTCATGTTTGTTTTACTTATCAGAATGGGGCCACGCCTAAAATTGCTGTTAAATATTGAACAAGAAAGCCATGATTTCATGTTGTTCACTAGAATTGGCCTACACATTAAAATTACTGTTCCACATAGTCATAGGGCCTACAAGATACCAAAAACTACAACTCTGTATTGACTCAACAGTACAAGGCCACAGAAGAATGAGCATTGCCTTGTGGAACGAGTATTGGCTACGAAAAACTTCATGGAGGATTACTGCTTTCAATTTAGGCATCAATACCTCAAGACTTGCCTTTAAAATACTATTGTTAAACTACTGGCAAGCCAAGTTTCAATATCTATTTGCTTGGTACTCTACATCAAGGCCTTTTGTCTTCTCTTCAGTAACATTTGCCCACTTAAAAACTTTTATAAGAATAATGTAATTATACACAGTTCCTACATTTGTTATGTATAGTGCTGAAAGGTATCGCTTTTTATCTAAAGTGTCAAGTCAATTTTGCAGACTTTTGTCTGTTAAGACAGAATGACCAATGCTCATTCCTGTTCCAGTCACTATATATGCATTTCTCAGGTTACTGAACTCCCAGTTCATGACGATGCAATGACCTTTATATAAAAAAATATTCCAGAGAATATTGAACCTCTATTCTTGTGAGTACTCTCAAGTAAAATCCACTCTGGATATGACAGAATTTCTAAGGAAAATCCTTTCCTCAGTTAACATGACCTCTGGAAAAAAAAAAGCCGTAACTGACACTTTGTGGGCTAAAACCCCTCCATAACTGACACTTTGTGGGCTAAAACCCCTCCATATTTGACACTTTGTGGGCTAAAACCCCTCCATAACCAACACTTTGGGCTAAAACCCCTCCATAACTGACACTTTCTGGGCTAAAACCTCTTCATAGCTGACACTTTCTTGGTTAAAAATTCCCTCTAACTGACACACTTCATAAGCAAACATTATAAGTCGAACTGATTCTACCTAAAAAAAAAAAAAAAAAAACTTTCTTGGTGAAAACTGACGAACTAGCATTTTCCACCATAAAAACACAACTAATACCCAACAAAAACAATTTATCCAGGCTAATAAACTTCAGGACAATAATAAAAAAAAACTCCTTGGGAAAAACACTCAAAAAAATCTCCTAAGCAAAGGAACCTGTAAAGTGACATTTTGGGGGTAGAAAACTTGTAAGCCAACAGACCCACCAACTAAAATTCACAAACTAATAATGTACAGACAGAACCAAAACCTCCTTAATCAACAAACTTCCCTCATAAAAATTGCTTCCATACTAACACACTTTCTAGGCAACTCACTCCCAAGCTGGTACACTTTCTACGCAAAATACCATTCCAAGTCAACACACTTATCAGGCAAAACCTCTCATCCTCCCAAAAATACAATTTATAGGCAAAAAAGAAGTCTACCAAACTGAACACTTTTTAGGTAAAGTTACCACCCACAGATTTCAAGCCGAAAAACTCGTGAACTATAGGCTTTCTGAGCATAAAACTCACGCGATATAGAGCATTAGACCCCTTAACACATGAAACTTGAGAATAAATCCGAAACCAATCGACTTTCTAAAGAAAAGTCTCCCAAACCAGAAGACTTCCCAGCAGTAAAACATCACGAACTAATAAACTTTTTAAGCAAAAAAAAAAAAAAAAAAAACCACACACACTTTACAGCCAATAAATATCTCAGACTTCTAACAAAAAAAAAAAAGAACCAACAGACTTTCTACCCAAAATATCCAAACCAGGAGACATTCTACTTCAGAAAATACAAACTAACAAGACTTCTATGGCAAATACAAACAGTTTGTAACAAGAATAATAGTTAACAGACTACCAGCAAAAGTCATAAACAGACTTCCTAGAAAAAAATACAGCAAACTAACAGACTTTTGTTGAAAACACTCAAATCCAGAAATCTCTGGAGCCAAGGTATTAAGGATAACAGATTTCTTGTTCAATTCAACAGGATTCCTGAAGGCAAAACGGTCACAAACTAACAGAACAAACATGAGAGGAAAAGCAACAAACACATATTGTATATAAAAAGGTCACAAACTGCCAGAATTACATTAGGGAGAATATCACAAACTAGTGTACATTCTAAACCCAAAAGTATTAACAAAGCAACACATTTCTGGAATGCAAAACGTAGAGAGCAGCTGATCCGAATGTAAAATATTATGAAGAACTAAACTTTCTCAGACTAACAGACATTTTTTATAAAAGTAAAGCATCGCACAATCAGACACTTCCTGAAGGTAAAAATCCAGAGAAACTTCCCAAACCCTCAGACCAAGAAATGTCAAGTATCACAGACTAACATTAAAGCCAAAACTATCATAAGCTAAGACATTCTAAACCAAATCTAGCAAGAGCAAGGACTTCCTGTATCCGGATTGATCCTAAACCAGATTTTTTTTTTTAAATCCTGGACTTGTTTCAGACACCATTAAAGATGTCCAGTGCTTAAAACTTTGTAGCATATACTCATGTTACTCTAATGATGGTGAACCCTGAATTCTGTCCTTATGCAACAAGAAGACAATCTCAAATTATCACACGCAATTCTTGGGGCCCTATTTACCACACAGGAATGTAAACAAACTGAATCTCAGACTAGACATCACAAACTCTGCTGTTAAGGCCTAACACTCATACTGAATTCGATGCTCTACTGTCACGAAATAATTCCGGAGCTCTGAAACCTACTACAAACTAATTTATTAATATTGTAATCCATTGTGAGTAACTGATTACCAAATTTCAATGTCACCAGCAAATTGCTGAATACTAGATTCACGGTCTTCTACAAATTGCCAAGTACCAAATCCTCTGTCAACACCTGAAATCCGATGAACAAATCCATTGTCACCAAGGAATAGCTGGATAACAGATAATCACAGACATGCACTTCCTAAATGCCCAGCGCAACAATAACAAACTATTGCTGCCGTATTCCACACTCTGCTGTTATGAACCAAACTTTCTTAGCCCAAACGTAGACTGTAGAACACTTTAGGAATCTTTTATCACAAGGCACAATCCTGACCAAATGAAAAATTCCATCACGCTCTTCCTTTAGCAATCACAATCTACAGAGTGTGAAAGCTTTCCTGTAAACCAAAATATACTGTCACGAACTAGAATCAAATTAATCACAACCTCTTATCATTATTGCGTACGAAAACCAAAGTTATTAACAATAACCTATATATGTACACACAAATTCTGTCTTTAGTTTATTTTCTAGTTTATATTCTAAAGTATCTCGAGCAAAGACTTGATTAAAACACGGACCACCAACATGAAAATAGACTTATTTAATCCTATATTACATATATTGTCAACTTCGACCTTTATAATAAAACTATAGAAAGTTAAACCTTAACAAAACCTCTAAACAACTCCACTGAAATCTAAAATTTAAATTGCAAATAAAAACCAGTTCAATTTCTAACCTCCATCGGGACCAGTGTCAAAAATCAAGTTGACCAAGACAAAGACATTGTAACATACTGCAGTAAGTCCTGCCAAGATAATTTTGGAGCAATATAAAAGCTATACCAGTTTTACATCTCAATATCCACAAAATCAAATCAAATCTCGTAAAAGACGTTCTCTCAGCACCAAAATGACAATCAGTACCAATCAAGGCATGCCTCTCCAGTTCCAAGGGCGTACACAAATCTTAGTAGACCAATACAATGACTCCATTGTTTTTTAAGCCTTCAAAGGAAACCTAAGAACACAATTAATCATCTTGAAGTTTCAGAAATTGACATTAAATGTTTCTGTAATTCTGAAAGGAAATGGCAACTAGTTTCTCCATAGGATCTAATTCATCTAAATCTTATAAAGCTTCACACTAGTATACTTTTACATCAGTCAAGCCTTCCATTGGAAAGGCGACCTAAAAAAAAGTTTTCACACTAGACAAGTCCATTGGAAAGGCGACCTAAAAATGTAGACAGTTTCCACATTCACATTAAATGACAGGGAAAACTATCGTTCTAAAATTCTACTTTTGCATTCAGTGAAGCCTGGATTATCACCTTACGCAGCCTCAAAATCCCAGCATGCCTTTTGGTAAGGTATTTGGTGATATTACAGTAACCTTTCCGGTATATGAAAGGCTATATTATTGCACATTACACTGGTCAACAAGCTTAGTGTCTGTCATTTTTAGGCCCAAAATATTTATCAAATTCCCGGTTTTGTCTAATTACAGACGATGTCATGAATTTACAAGGTTTCTCACACAGAATCTTAAAAATAGTCGTCGTGGTATTTGTCCCTCCTTTATTTCAGGTACACGAATGCAGTGTAGAGGCTTAGACGAGAAGGTGTTTAAGCCCCAAGCTGATACCCCCTTTCGAAACGATGGTATGTGTCCAAAATGTAATTAAAAAGTTTTGTCATGTGACCAAAAGGATTACTACGTAACTTGCCAAATGCTCTGATAAGACTTGCTTTACAGCTTTTAGCAAAACTTCTAACTTTCTAAATGTTTTGAAACTTTATAACTTTTAAGACTTCTGACAGATATAAATGATATTAAATACTTGAAAATAATCCTACGAAACATTTTTATGTAAATCGGTTTAAAAAAAACTTATGTGGTGCAGTCAGTCAAATCCAACATCAGCAAAAATAAGGAATTTTGCCCAATAAGTTCCCCAATCTTGGAAAATGATGCTCTAGAAGTTAGAATTATTCCATTACATCAAAAAATTTACACGAATTTGGCCAAGAAATAGTATTTTAACCAACGGAATCTATTAATTAACTTATTAGTAATATGCGATAATTCGGTATAAAAGTTTTTCCCCAACTGAGAACTTTTCTTTAAAACTTATCACAGCATTTCATCTAACTGTCCGAAGCAATTTCAGTCAAGTATCCGTAATGAAAAATAAATCAATCTTATGTATAAATGTCCCTAGCCACTAATGATTACAAGTCAATTTACACACAGCTCTGAGGACATTATTCTGACAGCTGCAAAGCCGACAGTACAATTGCAATCACATTCGAAAATATATAAATCATCACAAGTCTTTTGCCTAATGCTTCTCGTTTTCCAAGAGATTTAATACAAGACTCAGATTCTGTAACAAGACGTTGGAGAAAATCCAGCGTGAAATCTTAAAGAGAACGAAAACAGATGTCAAAATATATGAAAATAATAGATTTTCTTAAAGTTATTCATAAAAAAATTAATTAGGATTTTTTTTAGGCCATTACACAGTTCGATACAAAATTCTGGTAGTAAAAATCTTGATGTTCAGTACACCATATCAAGACACTACATGTTAAGCTAGGATTTGCTAATATACAAATACAGCAATATGAGCGAATAGGCCAAGGCTTATCTTAGTAGTAACCTAACTCCCTCCTTGGACTTCCTGTACATAAAAGTTCACTTTTGACATTAAAAAGGTCAAAAAACATTTTTTCATTTGTAACATACAAAACTGGAGTATACCTGAGAAAGCACAAGGGAAGTATATGAGGCTCTTCCCACCTCACAATCAGCTGTCAGCTTAGAAAACTTAAAACCCCTTGAGTCGACTTCAAAGCTGGTATCCGATTGGCTGTATACCTCCTGCTGGGGGCATTCCCTCCTTAGGGGCACTGCAATGCTGACCCCAAGGAGTCTTTTATTTAAAGCTTTTCCAGTTTTACATAGTATATACACACACACACATATATATATATACAGTATATATATAAGAGGACTTCCGTACTTCAACTTGCGTTCCTTAAAAATGAGCAACAATTCTTAGATTTTTCAAACTGTTCAGGTTTACAAATAAATATCTGACAGGCACTGCTCTAATTCTCACTTTGTGCGCAACACTAAAAAAAAAAAATCCCTGTTCTCAAATATTAATATGAGATGAAACTCCTAACTTAACCACACCAAGAAACATGTACTACTACTAAAAAAAACAGTTCTCAAATATTAAGATGAGATAAAACTCCTAACTTGACCACATTAAGATATATGAACTACTCTGAATTTAAAAAGAAAAAAAAAAAGTCTAGAATTCACTTAAGAATATGGTAATAAAATAAAATATTTTACGTCCAAAGATCTACCAGAGTTTCATACCTGAACAACCTAAGATCCAAATATCTGTTAGCATGATACAACTGAACATCTTTAAGTGTTTTGAGAATGTGTTTAGGGTAGGAATGTAAGAGTGAAAATGGTAAGAGTGAGGGACATAATCCCTGTGTCTGGAAGCGATGGAAAAAACTCCTTGTTGTGTAGTTTAAGTGTTTGTTTGGAGTAGGAATTTAAGTGTGAAAATGGTAAGAGTGAGGGACTTTATCTCTGTACCTGGGAGCAATGGCAAAAACTCCCTGTTGTGTAGTTTAAGTGTGTTTAGAGTAGGAATTAAGTGTGAAAATGTAAGAGTGAGGACATAATCCCTGCGTCTGGAAGCAATGACAGAAACTACTTGTTGTGTAGTTTAAGTGTGTGTTTAGAGTAGGAATTTAAGTGTGAAAATGGTAAGAGTTAGGGACATTACCCGTGTGTCTGGAAGCAATGACAAAATCACTTTAGTGTGTGTGTGTGTGTGTGTGTGTGTGTGTGATGGGGTTTCAGCACAGTGGAAATCTATATAATGATCTTTAAGAAAACACATTTAGAGGTGCTTCAGTAAAACAGAGAGAGAGAGAGAGAGAGAGAGAGAGAGAGAGAGAGAGAGAGAGAGAGAGAGAGAGAGAGAGAGAGAGAGAGAGAATGAAATCTCTAAAGAAAAATCACGTTGACTTCATTACAGCAAGAAACGTGCAGGTTATCATCTGCCAAGGATTCAAATGATCAGAACTGTTTCTACATTGCAAAGTGGGTGAAATTCTGCAGCTTCCAAGTCATGTTGTCAATATGCAATGTGTTTCTATACAATAGCATGAAGAGCAGACCGAAGACATCCCCTTGATTGTTTAGTGTGTGATTTCATGCTCATAAAAAAGAAGTCTAGTCAGTATAGAAGGTTGAGAGGAGGTGGTGTGGGCAATGTCTTAGTTAATCATATCAGTTTAGAAAACTATCTCACTTCTGTATCTTGTTTCTATGGCTAATAATATTGCGAACAATTTTAGAACTTCAGATTTCTGAAAATGGCCACTGGGGAAGATTTTGTTTAGCCATGAGTCCCCAGATTCAAAGTTTATCAAACTTAGATCACAATGTCTACACGATATGTTGTAACCAAGGAGACACTGGATATTATAATTTTCTTGGCTTTTCATTGTGCCAAGAAATAACTAAGGAACTAATTACTTTTTCTAACCAAATGAAGGCTAAGACTTGATGAGACCTGAGCATAAGCTGAAATACAGAAGTCCTCGTACACAATACACAATATGGTATTACAATAATTTTCCCATAATTCAAATTATAAAAGTTACATTTTTAACAACAATATTTAACTGAATCATGATCTGATCAAATTAATTAAATTCAATGGGAACTGAATGACACATCACTAAAAAACACAATATCTTAATATAAAAAACTCCATATATCAAGACACCGTTGCAGTGAAATTCCTAACTTTACAAAACCTATAACTCATGAATAATAAACATGAATTTCTCAAACAATTCGCATGCATCTAAAACACACCACATTAAAATCTAACTACAGGCACTGTCCTAAATGATTTCGTTTCTAATCTGGGACAAAACTCTTCTGCTAAGATTTCATCTTAGATAACTATTTGAAATTTCCTTGGTACCTGATATCATCTTTACTTTATATGACTTCTTGTTTACGTAAAGGCTTCAATGTAAGTCATTCATGGGGAAAACACACTCAAAACCAAAATCCCTGACTACTGATATCAGTTAACTAAACAGGTACTGTTCTAATTCCTAAAAAGTCCACTAAGAAATGAATTTCCCTTCTATAACAAAGGTCTGAAAAGTATTAAGTGCTCGAGTGAAAAATGAAAGATCAGTTAAGATGATTTTAATCTTCCCAGAAAGTCTACCTACTAAGGTAAGTGCAGGCGAGTAACCCCTTTCCTTATTTCTGAAGAGTAACCCCTTTCCATAACTTTGAATGCTTATTAGTTCATCTACCAAAAATGTTAATGTTAAACTAGCCTTAAAACAGAGCATTTTTGAGTGTTTACTCATTCATATACTTGTGATACCATTGCTAACTATACCCAAGTTCCTTTAAATCAATTTTGTGAATATGGGTTTAAGAATCGATTCATTTGCCTGTAATTTTTTCAGAAAATCCAAATTATCCTCGAAGTAATACAGGCAGTTTGGGTAATGGCTTATTCATTAACCTAAAATTACCATTGACAAAGGTGCCCAACTCCCTATAAAGCAGCTCTTTCAACTGCTGAGATATGTATCCTGACACAATACTAAATTCTCCTTCAAGTTACTCTTTCAATCTGGAACCTTTACATGCAAAGCAGTGTCCTGATATATGCAGACATGCCATGATAATAATGCTCTTGATAAGGTACTCTGCAATATTTACAGTATTAACTTTTAATTGATGTATGTTTAGTGTTAAGCAAGATACATTACCTCCATGGCAAGATTTTTGTACAAAAGCATCGTTTAATTGCTTGAAAATAATGACAGGTTCTCCAACTACCATTAAATTTAAGATAAAATTGATAAAAAAAAAAAAATTCTGAGATACCTCCTGTTCTAGAACGTAGACATGTAATTATTTCAGGATGATATGTCCTTTCTGTATTCAAGTCTGTGCATAACCTAAGTCTTACAGTATAAATTTCAGCGCTTTACATAATATTACAGTAACTCAAGACCTCGAAGCTATTAAGAATTAAATTCTGAAGGAACTATGATATAATTCAATAACTGAACAGACTATAGTTAAGGCTGCATGAAGGGTACAAGAAGCTTTTAACTCGAAGTCCCCACTATGACTGAATGACTGACTATTTATAAGACTTACTGAGAAGAAAATATCATTAATGATTTGTACACTGTTGAAAATATTACCTATTTATAAAGTTTAATACATATTCCACAAAATCATAAAAAGCTATTTCTTCCAAGCAATGAACTTTTGCTGTTGATCCTTTGTATGAACTTCAGGAAAATGACTGAAATTACAGTAATTAAAATAACCTGCTATTAATCTTACTAGACTTTTGTACCCAGGGGAGTATGCGCTGAATAATGACCTACTGGATACAGCGAATCAAAACAAAGTTAATGATAAAACTATCATGTGACCTCTTGATACAAAATAGTCAAATTGTAGCTTTGGCTACTTAATAGCTATTATTTCGTTGATAATAAAATTATATTTAATAGTAAGTAATCAGAAACATTCTGATATTAAACTACTGAATATCATAGATTTAAAAAATGTGTAACCATAAATATGCTAATGCACTTGATGGCTGACATGAACATTTCTTAGAAATTAAAGTTAAAACTATGCTTCTTGAAACACTAAATTAAAACGATAAAATATTTGAATAAAAAGAGATATGTATCCTGACACAAACTGAGTTCTTCAATAGCCAATATTTTATTGTTACGAATCTTACGTTATGGAAAATGTGTCCTGAAGAATGACAGATATATAGCTAACATTGAATAAAACACTGAATTACCTAAGTATCCGGATACAATGATACTAGGTTCATGTAAAAGTAAAACTATGTATCCTGTAATTACTTGATACCTAATGGGAAACAAATAAGGAATATAAATAAAAAGTTGTACATTCTAAACAATTTTTGAGCTCAAGGCCAGTCTCCTAGTAGGAAATAATTTTGTAAAATTAACTGTACTGAAATCCTTGATATAATATACTCAAGAATCTTCTATAAATTAGGGTATGTATCTTAAAAGTATAGTGAGGTACTACATAGCTATTGTTGAAGTAATATGAAGATGAGTTAGTAATATGTACCTCAAAACACTGAACTATTTAAAAGCTGACAGAGAAATTAAGTTGGAAAATGGCAATGTATACTAATATACTGAACTACCTGATATCAAATCTGTGTATCATTAAACACACTGACCTATAAATTAGCTGATGTTCAACTTATAAGAAGCCTGAATAAATGTTTAACAGGTAATATTTAGATATAAAAATATAAATATAAAAAAGTCTATGTATGCTGAATAGTACGGGGCAACCTGATGGCTAACATGAAATCTTGAGGAGAGATGAATGCAGAAAATACATTCTTGAAATATTAAATCAGTAGCAAATTTAAGAGATTAATTACGTACCCTGTTCACAATTGACTATGATAAAGACTCCTATAATTCCTACCTACAAACTAAATGAAACAAAGCTGAACTCTACCAGACTTTTTGTCAACAGACACCTTATGACCTTGATAAAACACTTGCACAATAAAATAAAGCTAACCTTATCGTAGTTTTGATAGTCAAAGGAGGAAGATTGTAAACTCTGTTTACCAGAGTAAGACTGTACAACATTTTTTTATGTTAAAAAGGACCTATTTTTTGCTACTTCGTCTCTTATCACGAGGTAAAATCTGTGAATAACCACGTTCGTGTTTCTGTGACACGTGGTACAAACTTGGTAAATAAAACTGTTGTTTTCTCTTGAAGTTAATGATCTTCTTCCACAGCAGATATGCTCTTGGAATTTCAAGGCGAGACTGGAGTCTATTCCAACTCGGCCCATTTATGCTTGCAGTAAGCAAAACTCCTGAAGAGATGAGGAAGAAGTTAATGGCATCACACCAAATTGCAATTTTAGTGTGTTAAGATAAAAAGACAATTCATTAAAACCAGGCCACAAACATCCTATACCAAGGTCCCTTGTACTAAAAGGGGCACAGGTGGGAAGGACAGAATATCAGTAGTCTTTTTAACAGACATCTTGATGAAAGGAAATTTTAAAACTGGATTGCAATGCTAATTCTGCTTATAAAAGTGAAAGGCTTCCTAATGTAAGTTCCAATTATCAAATTACAAGAAGAAGTCCTTTATCTTATTCAGATATCTTCATTATCATTATTATTGGTACTTGGGCCTGGCAATAACATTTATAAGACAATGCCAATAATTTCACGTAATCTGGTAGGATTTTTAAGCACTAACAATGTCCCACCTCTTTCTCATTAGTCGTAAATCCTCTAAGTATTTCCCAAATTAGCTCGGTTATTTAGAAAAAGAGAAGAGACATTTAATGCTCTCACTAACTGTATTTCTCTAGGTACTGATAAAAACCAAACCATTTTATATGAAACACCTTGAAATTGACCCATAATCACTAGAGAGTGGCAGAGAAAACTAAACTAGTCTTACAGGGCTTCAAAAATTCAAACTGCCAAGATTTTTTATATGAAAGGTATGAATTATAAAAAAAGATCTACACAACTTATCCTACAATTACCCCTTCTTAGACTTTACAAAGGAGAACCTGGTAATCTGTTATTTTATGAAAAAAAAAATTCAGAATCTTGATTTTGAAAATGGTATCCAAAATTCTCCATCTGGAAGATTAATTATTACCTGTATATTGAGCTACCTGGACTGCACATTAGGTATTCATACAAGACTATCTTTCCCCATTGGAATTCCAACAGAGGTCAAAACTGTCAACATTATTCTAGGTCGTTAAAGTGTATATCGGTTTTATAACTCTATTACATCACAAAGTTGGCACATCTATATATTTCACTTCTGGTTACTCTTGGTAACTGTAGCAGGGTTGAGTACTTAAACACATACCATACCTAGAGAATTATATTTCAAATTTAACGTTTTGCTACATTTACGTGCAATATTTTCAAAACAGACCAATAAGAAACAAATCGCAAAGGCAGAATTTTACAATTAAGAGACATGCATAAATATATTCAAATTATGAAATATGCTAACAACACTTTAAAATACTAATTATAAGAAAGTATTTACCATATATACAAATAATAAATTAAGCGCGCATTAAAATATCAAAAGATGTATAGAGGATAGGCACTGCTGTATATATGGACAAGGTGTGTGTTCAAGTACTGTACTTAGTACTGCTGGTTATAAAAACTTAAAATGTGAACTGTTTCACGGACATTCTTATGCTCAGGTTTTGTACTAACGTGAACATTTTTTCAAGGAAATCGTTGTGCAAAATGGGTGTTTTCTTTTTTGTTCCAGATTCTACTTTATATAGTCAATCAATGACAACCTTGTATTCATTGCAGAGCAGAAGATCAGTAGTAGTTTTGTCAATGCCTTACCTTTACAAGCTGTGGATTCAGATGAAGAACAGGCCTTGACCCACTGAATTATAAGACGTTTAAAGTCTCCTCACACTCCAGTTTCTAGTACTGACAGTAGTTCTCCCCCTAGTTGCTCAACCTGAAAGAAAAACACTTAATCAGATCCTGATAATGTTAGTTCAAGTCATTGGCCTCTACATGTACTGGAATTCTTGTACTTTCTATTTTATATATAAAGCTCTTACACAAAATATTCCCAATTCATCATGGTGAGTTGAAAGCAAGTGAACTTCAAATGACAGTATCATTGCCCTATTAACTTTACTTTTTTGTATACAAGTCACTTTATATATTAAAGGTGTTTAGCTCAACTGAAGAGGCTTCATGAAGTTGAACAATATAACTGCAACTGACTTATTTACCTAAAGTCATCGTTCTCCAACATTTCACTGTAAATGTTTGTAGTTTATTATATAAAGTCAATTAGTTTTACTTACTAAAGCTAGCTGTGCCATTTAGATAACCTGACGTCAAGAGAATAACAAATATCCATACATTTCATAAATGAAAATAACTGTTCACTCAAGCTACAGTACTCTTATTTCATAGTCTTTGAACAGTCTACAGCCTGATTCACATCTTTAAAGTCTACTTCCATTTGTGGCCTTGCAGAATTTTCACGAACACGAATATTTGTCCTGTATATTAAATATCACCTTTAGATTTTTTATTCTTTTAGTACTACCAATCTTGGTTTACTTTAGTTTCCTAAGTCTACACTTTTGTATTCATATTCATAGCATTAAGAAAAATTTAAAAGCTTTACCTCTTATCTGAATGGTCTCCTGAGAGGCAGTTTCAGAATTTCATCCCACGAAATACTTGAGGCCTCCCCTATGATAATCCAGGTTTTGACCACATAAGCCAGCAGTCAGGTTTCTCTTCCTAGTGTTTGTCTCCAGGGCGAGACTCCTATCAGCCATCATTTGGTTCACAAAGCTGGGGTCCTCTTGTCAGATTCTACAGATAGTTTTCTTGATGAACTACAACTCCTGTGTCATGAAACTCACAGATATCTCCATATTTTGGCATCTCTTCTTTCCTGGGGCAATCTGCAGGTAGTTTGGGGCCTTGAGCTTGAGAAATTAAGCTTTCTAATAACTCGTGTATAGACCAAATTGAAGACAGGTAATTATAAGGTGGTTTCATAATTTTCTCAGTTTTCTTGCTTTATATTTGGCCATCTGCTTTGGGGGATTAAATATTCTAACTCCTCCTGTTCTTTATACCCTTGGCACATGCTTAAATCCATTGTAGCTGGTAACATCTGCGAAGCATGCTCAACTCTGTAAGGTAGCCAAAGGCCTCATCATACAAGTGGTGACATAAATCAATGGAATAGAAAGATTCCCAGAGGGCCTCCACACAACAACATAGAAAACATGCTAGGAATTTTACAGTTACGACTAAAATGTGGAATAGTTTGCCTAGTGCAGCTGTGGAAACTTCTGATTTCCAAATTGCTCTCTGCTGACGTCATCTGAATTCAGGTGTATTGGTTTTATTTTCTATTCCCTTATATTTATCTATTTATCACCTCTTCCTATAGCTTGTCTCTCTCTTTAGGATGATTTCCCTTTGGAGCCCTCTTGGTTCTAAATTCTGTTGACTCTGTCCAAATGGATTTTCAGCTGAATTAAAGACAGAAAGAAAGAATAAAAACTCTTTCAAGTTTGACTTGGGTCTGATACTGTAGACACATATCAGAGGTGCGGCCTAAATGGGAGGCAGTACGACTCTGTATGTAGCCACTAACCTCGTCATTTCTCTACTTACTCGGTGAAGTGGAACTGGAGCCTGGGTCCCAGGGTGGGCCATTCATTTTAGGAAGTATCCTATCAGGTGGGGAGTTTGTATTTAGCACTTGCAGCTTGGTACATCTGATTTCTGTGTCCCTCATTCATATGTGATTTCAATAACTATTTTTCCTGCCACCTTTCTTATGATAACTTTCATCTGACCTTGATTTTTTCATCTTAACAGATATTCATTATCATAAATCTGTGTTCTCGTTCCTTTCCCAGATGCAGTAATTTTGGATACCGTCTTCTGCCTATAGTTTTTGAGCTTGTAGTGCTCCTGTAACTGAAAACTGAGTAGTGAATTATCTTCTGCCTGCTTTGTACACCTTCTGAATACCTCGGACTTGCTAAATCTTCTTGTTGCACTCAAAGTATTGGTGGTCATGAATCTGCAAAGGATGAACCTCTGTATAGAAAGCAAAACTTACTAGAATAAGAAATGATATAGCTTAAACCTTCCCTTAATGAGCTAATTAAGACAGGTTTTCCTATGTACTTCCTGACCTTATGTAGTTTAGTATGAAAACAGAAGTGACAACGATTAAAATGAAAAAAAAAAAAACAAATACCATGGCAAAGTATACTGCAAATTGAAAGCACATAATGGCAGATAACTAGTAAAGTTTGATTATTATATGCTAGACAAGGCAGTCTGGAATGTCATTTATAAGGGCTCAGCTTAATGCTACAAATTCCATGAATACCACCTGCTTTATAAAACCCAGCATTGCATGAAAGCCACTTTTTTTTAATATATTGTAAAATATGTCAGTGGATGTCAAACATATCAGCTGATGTCACACTTATCTAAAGGTTTCATTAATTGTTATTGTTCTGCACTGCTGCAGATGTAAAGCAAAAACATGTCAAGTTGAATGTTAGTAATTGACAAAAAGAGCTTTGAAACAAATCAGATTCTTACGAAGTGTACATGACAATAACCTAAGACTTTTTAAGTTCCCAACAAATCAGTTTATTCCATTACTTTTTCCTAGGAATGATTCGACTCACAAATCGTGAGATCAAAATTTATTTTTCTGAAACTCAACATATGGCAGAATTACTGGGAGGGTACAATGCCAAAATATTTCAGCTCCATCCGAGAAGCTTGTCGAGTTCTTGCAACAGATTAGCGTTCATTACCATCAAGAAAGATTGTCTTCCATTTAGTATTTTTGTCATGTCTATAGTTACACTGTATATCAATCGTAAGCTTCCTTATCATTGCTTAGTTCACATAAAGTGATAAACACATTCCTTACCATTTAGGGAGAGTATGTGGCTGCACGATATTGTAGAACAGAAACTTGAAACTAAGTTGACGTTGATGTGACCTGATCAATTGTTCATACTGCTCAGAGACCTATGAAGCAAGAAATTCATTATTAGCACAGTATTAGTTACATCCAATCTAAGCCAAACCAGAGGGATTAAGCCTAGAGCAATATTTAGAGGGTAGTAATCTTAATCTGTAGATAATGGACGGGTCAAGTACACTGACTATACAGTACATTACACATGCAAAGCAGACACTAAAGTCAAGTTATAAGGGAGGATTATTTCAGGACGTAGTGTCACTAAATAAATATTATATGTATATAATTGAACATTACTAGCATATATATAATAAAAGGGATGAGTGAAGGAGTTGCCATGTAGCCAATATGATGGGGTTCAGAATGCATTGTGATACTTGAAGTGTCTTTCAGTACTTCAATACCAATTCCTAAAAAACTACGATCTCTAATTCTGGTTTTTCATGAGGAGCAAAAGTTAAGTCCTGTAATGCCAGAGTGCAAATGCAAAGTGAAGTTGACTGTCTTGTAGAAACAATAAAACAATTTTGCATATACTATATAATTATATGTGCCAAAGGTAATTTAAGATAATGCAGTTCCCGAACCTAATCAAGTTTGTATAATTTATAACAAGACACTTTTTGATCAATAGCCTAAGACTACTGTGCTGGGTAAATATTATTACGCTATTGCTATCCCGAGGTTCATAATTTTACTAATAACTATACAATAAACCTTCAGGAACGCCAGTGTTTATGCAAAAAAATGATTTAAGCATTTTCGATAAATATAAATATAATTGCACTCGTATCGACCCTTGAGTGATCGACAGAGTAATTACTATTTTGGGGCGAGTGTAGAACAACGCTGGCAGATTCCGCAAAGGAAAAGAAACCTAACCTTTCCTAGATTGCCATATCCTAACCTAACCAGACTTTGCCTTCCTAAACTTACTTAGGGCGCCGTGCTCTGACCTGGCCCGGGGGGCTTCTCTCTCCCTGGACGCCCCAAGTAACACTAAACATTGGAAAGTCCAGATTCAGTAGTTCTGTAAACTACCCTTTTTTTTTTTAAGAGATTGGTTGAGTAACCAAATAAAAAAAAATAACCTTACCGGGTTCAATTGTCAACTCCTGCTCTGTCACGAAGGTTGAACAGCATTCTGCTCGGACGTCAATTTCATCTATTTTGTGCCAAAGTGGTTCCTGGTTCCTCCTCCCGTCATTTTGGCATAAATTTAAGTCGTTTCAGTACATCCACAAAGTCGATCTGATACAACCAAGTTATTTCCACATGAACAGCTCAAACATTGAAACTGATTTCTTCAAACATTTATGATTTTCATCATCAAAACTGCCGCATTATAGTTATATTCATAGGCTCTCATCTGATTATAAGCAAGATTTGTTTCGAATAACTAGGTCGAAGTTTGCGTGTTTCAGTTATCTAATACATTCCACGTCTCTCATAAGCCTATTTAATTTTTCTGTATTTTTTCATTCTCAATAATTTCGTGATCCTAATATAATAAAGTATGTTAAACTACAATGTCGATTTCGCAAATCTCAATTTCCAGTGGTATGATTATTTAAAATACTTGCTGTATTCATAATACTATTTACCGCGAAAAGAGAGTACTAGATAAACACTTCACAAAATAATTCCCAACAACTAACATAAATAGTGAGAAATTGTTTTTGTTGACAACTGGTTAGAAATTTGACAACCACTGAACCTTCCAACAATGCTTACTCAAGAGTTGGGTGTCGCGCGAACACTGTTACCACAAAACAACACGTTTGCAATACTGGACAACGCATATAATTATGCTTTATCGTTTGACATATTCTAAGTTCCCTGTCAAGGGGGTTACAGTATGCATTGTAGAGTTGAATGTCGAGCTAACACTGATTATCACAAAACGATACAATTTGCAATACTAGAGCAAGTACACAATTTCGCTTTATTGAATGACATATCTGAATTCTCTGTTGAGACACTGGGTTTACTGAATTTTCTAAATGCCATATCTGGATTCTGGCGTCAGTAATCGAATCAATTCAAGTTTTTCTTTTATTTTATTCAGTAAAAATAAGTGACTAATATGTCAAAAAACCACGAGTTGTATCGAATTATCTTTATGGATTTACTGAAACGAATTGATGTGTAGGCGACCGTAGCCTTTGAGACGAAACTATCTGTAAATAAAAAAATATCCACATTATTACTTAATGAAAAAAGGGTTAATTCAAATAATCATAGATGAATCCTTCTTCCGTTCCAGAGAAACTGGACAATATAATTCCTTAATTTATACAGCTACTGGGCAATGGGAATTACCAATTGTGTTGTTATACTGCAGTCAAGAACCAAGCTATAATTCACTTTCACTTCAGCACTAGTTTCAAGTTTAATCCCATGATATCTTACTGGTGGCCTGTCACAAAACAGGAAAAATGTCTTAAATACCATTTATTAGTGCTCAGTTAGGTTTTAGGTTAGAGTCCTGAGCCTCGCAAGGCTCACAGGGCCGGCGCTGAACTTTGGTTTCGCAGGCCGATAGGCAGTGGGGAGAAGTCCTGCTTGCCTAAGAATGGCCAGTGTGTCGCTAGGGACACTGTTTAACACCCCTGCCCAAGGGGTGGTACCTATTTTCTTACTAACCCTCTCGAGGTTTCAGACCACTAGGTTGGCGGGAAACGGGATTTATGCAATGGCATCATCCACAAGCCACCAGTGAGCAGCCGGTGTACTCCCGGTGGCCTCGATTTGAACCTCGGTCCGCCACGACAAAATGGCAGGCGAGAAGTCCTTCAAAAGACCACTGTGCCAACACGGCATCAGTGCAAAGAAAAATAATTACTGTTACCGGTTTCTTATATTGAAAACGATCTGAATAACTCAGATACCTAATAATTCAGAATCCATGAACACAGACAAACGCTAACAGTGTGCTATTCCTTCATATAAGTACTTTTGAAATACATACCTGACACGTAACATGTCAAGATTTAGCAATATTTATTTCCTTTGGTGTTATATCGACTTGGGGATTTTTAGCACTCAGATAAAATTGAATAGCAACCAGGAATAGACAGCTGATAACACAGCACTTCTGGCTAATAACTGAAAAATTAACATATATAAAATCTAAATTATCCTCTACCACCGATAATCATTCAGTTAAACCCACCAGCTACGCACAATAAAAATCACTAATCAAAATTATAGTAATTATATGACAAATATAAAACCAATATAAACCACTGGTTTACCGTCAGAAGTACCTGTAATACAACTGATAGTAAGTTTACCTAAACGATAATCTGTTTATAAAGTCAACTAAGCAATGGGTCTTCCTTTTTAACAATCTACTGCACAATTCTGTTATTTTTTCCTATTCGTCTTATTGCAATGATCATTGCAAGATATACCTCAATGCTCATTAGTAAAAAGCTTAAATGGCACCAGCATTCACAGTGTTGTCTTTCTGGAATGCCATGTATAAAAGTTTATTCCTGATGTTCTAGTTATCACAGAAACTTTGAATCACAGCACAGATACAGGATTCAACTAAGATAGGTATATCATCATCATCCTTGACAGAACTGCGTATTCACTTACCTTCGATCGCTATAGCCTATACATGCAAGGGTTTCATGACTAACCTCAACAAATATCCTTGCATTACTTTTACACAACAGGCCTTGAGGGTTGTACTGGGCCCATTCGTGTTAATTCTTAGTGTAGATTGTTTTGATAACCTATCTATACTTGAGGGTAATTCTACAGAAAAGCTGTTTAGTACAAGGCACCTCAGAGATTAGAGCACAAACTGAAGAAAACGGTAAATTTCTCCAAGGATCACACCTGTACTGCATTATATAAACCCTTTTGCACACTATTTAGTAAAAAACGTTAAGAAACGATAACCCCGTTCGCAGCTCTGTAAAATTAAATTTACCTATTTAAGTTACGGAATACTCCTAGTAACAAATCATGGCGATAAAATAATGACATTAAAAATACGAAGTCACTGAATTCACTAAACCTTTGCGAGCCAGTCACAAAATTGCAACATCTAATTTTACACAGTTATACAGTCAGCACACCCTACCAAAATTACGCCTAACTATAGATTGGCAATTATAGCTTTTACTTTCCTGCATTCTTGGTCATTCCTAGCCACACGGCCTCGTGCCGGGTTAATTAAGGGACATAAATGGCGTAATTAACCAGTCATTAAGTTAATTACTTATAATCAGGAACGAATTAATTCAAATAATCTCAATTAAGCTTCAGCTTCTCTGACCAGTCTGACAGGTATAGAGAGGCAGCCTTATACCTTAAAAGTAATTACCCTTCGGTAATTACGCTATCTGAATTACAAAGCGATGTTAATAATTTATTTTTCGGTTTCTATTCGCTTTCTTCCGTTAATTATGTATATAATTAGGAAGTAGGAGAGACGTGACTTACCTCGACCGACCCTTCCACTGTAAACAAACACAATTGCCAGAACCACTTCTTAATATCGTATTTTATTCACATCGAGTGCGTATATGAGTACCAGAACGCGCTTGTGAGTACGCAATGAATATAAAATACGTTAATTTATTAATTCTATACATTTTCTGGCCTTTTAAGCTGTTAATTTGAATATATGAAGGGTTTTCACTCTGCACGGTTTAAGACGTGGCAGATGGTTCTTGTTCCAAAAATGAGATTTGTAGAGCACTCTTCAAATATATATTAATAAATAAAAAATAAACAAAATAAATCAAGTTAATAGTATATAATATAATATTAATTAAGCGTGAAAAAGTATTTAGTTCTTTAATAAGGATTCGATATATTCTGAAACCGATGACGTCATATAACCTCTTTTACCTGCCGAACGGGGGTGGAATGATAAGAGTAACCATTTGTCTGTCCTTTCCTCCTAAATAGCCAAACCTTGGCCTCTCTGCTTTCATTCCCTTTAAATATATAGCACCTGTATCTGTATATTAAGCTGCCATATTTATGCCTGTGTAATTTACAGGTAATTGTAGGTAATTAAGCTTTTTCATAGAATAGCAAATTTATTTTCCAACTACATTGCAAGGAAGAACTAAAAATGTTGTGTCTTTTTGATGTATGGGACGATCTCCCAGTGGCCATATTATCTTCCCAGTTCATTCACTAACAATTGCAATGATGTAACCATAGTTATAACCATTCTGACGTCATACACAACTACTATATGTTCAAGAGGATTGACCATAGCATAAAACTTTCATATTATACCTCGAATAACCAAATGTTTTGAACCTCTCTCTCATATGGTTAGAAGGAGGCAGGCTTTAGTCTTACCCATTTTAACCTGGTCCATGCCTGAGGGAAAGGTCCTTCGAGTTATTTCAAAATATCTAATTCATCCTCTACCAAATGTGTTATATTACTTATCTAATTGTTTAATGTCAACACTTGTCTGGTATTGCCAAGGTAGCATTTTGATAAACAGTCAAAAGATAATTGCATTTTTCATGGAGTACAGTCTTTCGATTGGACAGTTATCGCACCTGGGTGGGGACACCCAGAGGTAGGTGGACCAAGCTCCTATTAAGTCTGTGGACGAACTATGTGCTGGCCTAGCAGAAATGCATCTAGCAGGTGCAGTTGTGTCGACACAGTTAGATACAGTGGGTATCTGACGCATGCATTTGGCGTTCTGTGCATGGCCTAAGTGCATGGAGACAGTGTGATAAGTGAGTGCGTATGTGTGCTGCACTCTCTAATGGTATATTATCAGAGGAACAGACAATCGCGAGGGGACTTGGGTTTTGGTGGCTGGGTGTGATTTGCCTTGTGCAGTGTTTAAGAACCGCCACCGTGAAGATACGTAATCTGCTGCCATAGAAAAGTGAGTAAGACAACTCATAAACACATGTCTTTTCGAGACATTATGTGGAAATACCCAGTTGTGCTGCAGTGAAATTCCGCTGTCTCTTCATTATGCATTTTCTCATTCTGTTCTCCATTGTGCATTTTTCTGTTTTGAATGTTGATTCTGTTTAACACCATTTCAGGTTTTAATATATGTTTCTTTTAACAGGAATTCTGGGTTCGTCCTATGAGGACGAACAATTTGGAAGCGGTGATCTTTTACATACTATATGACATTTATTTTGGTCTAGAATAATTATGACCTTTTTACTTTGTTTGGTGACCAGGATGCTAGTCACTAGTATTAGTTGATCTAGAATCATTAATCTGTTTGTGAATCAGAATTTCCTTTAGTTATGATTTCCATTTGTATGTCCATAGCTTTTGCTGAATTACTTTCGTTAAATTTGCAAATAAAGTCTAGTTTTGTATTTGGGTGCTTAATTCCAGCGGGCCTCTGTTTGAGGAGAGATTCAGTGAGAGGAGTGACAGGAGTCAACGAGGGAGAAGGAATTTGCTGACCCAGGACTGTCCACCGCTACACGAGAATCTTGGAGGGAGGGGGGGGGCGCGGTTAAGATGCTATGATGCTGTTCTTAAAACAGATACAGTAAGAGATTATGACCCTATCTGACCTGGGTATAGGGTTATTAACACATACGATATAGTTTTATATCCTGCATCTAAAACATTTCTGTGTATCTATGAAAGTTTCAATCATTTGGAATCGGTTTTTGTTGCGTGCTTATTTTATCAAAAATTTGTAATTCCTTTGAGTTAATAGTTACTCAAAATATAAAATTTATAAACAAAGTAATGAAAAGCCAATAAGTTAGCAGCTAGGAATAAACAAGAAAGCTCAATGCCAAGCTTAGGACATAAAAAAGGAAATGGATACTTTAAGTGTTGAATGATGGGTGGACAGAGATGAAGATTAACTTCACACATAAAATATGTCATTAATATTAGTTACAGCTATCAAAAGTAGTGATAAATAATACATTTACAGAAGAATGATGATGTTACTCAAGCTGATATCAAAGGCCTGTCGAACTTTAAGAAAAGGATCACTCCAAAGGAAAATTATAAATGACTTAGAGAAGAGGATTCATTTCAAACCACATAAAATTGTACAATATCTTCGGTTAAATGTGGTGCAGTTTTAACCAAAAAATCAATATTACAAAAATGACCAAAGTTCTGTATATTAAATCAAAAAAGCAAAATTTGCTCAGAGATGCAAGAAAAGACGACACTCGCTATTCTTTTAGATTAACATGGAAGCCACTGTCATGTGAAAATGATAAAAGCCGACAGAGGGGAGTAATCTAAAATATATTGTCTGTGACAATAAGACCCAGTACATCAGTGGTGATAAAAGTGAAATATTTTCACTAGGATTATGAACATTTTGACGAAGCAGTGGGAATGTTTACTTCCCTAGCTCTTTTTATAGTTTGGAGGTTTAAAAAAAGATGGGCTAATAGAAGATTATCAGCATATTTTCTTATGAACACATTCACATCCATGAAGGAAAAAATGATCACAACACAGGTATTAAAAATCTTTTCACTCTTCAGAAAAATCACATTAAATACAAAGAATGTATCCTTGAAACGCAATAATAATGTCTATTTTGTTTCAAGACATCAGCCTTTTCCAGGCTAACATTTTGATCCAGAAAAATCACCTGCGAGCCTTGATTGAAAAAAAAAATTAACAATTTTCAAAACAAACAAAACTAAGCCTTTGGCCAGGGGCTCCACAGTACACGTAATAGGACTGACGGAGGTACCTTGGATCAGCTTTACCAAAAAATCTGTAATGTCTCCTAACGTCTGACTTAGCTCATTCTTAGGCAAAGCTATTATCCCCTGTTTTTGCTCTTTGTGCATTTTGAGCTTATTCCGTACCCCTACCTGCTCATATTTCAGAGAGGAAGCAGTGAATATCAAGCAAAGGACTTTAAACTACATAAGCTAGCAGAGTACCATAATCTAAGCTCTACACTAATGCTAGCAAACAAGTAGGTTTGAGTTACAAAGTTGTTTCTAGTCCAATTAAACTATTTTGTCAGGCACAGGTTGCCTTATATGCTTCAGATTAGAAGGGGTTTATCACTTTTCAATCCAGCCCTGAGGGCTAGACTAAAAGGTCCGCAGTTCTTTTCATTTAGCAGCTAGTTTACTCAACTTCGATATTCTCAAAAGCGGGTTTTTTCCATTCTCTATCTATCATTAGGCTAGCTGATTTTACTCAGATAATGTTTCTACTTGCACATTAACCTCAACATATCGATTTTTTTTAGAGATGATTTACATTTCGTGAGGAATTTTACTTTTACAATATCTATATTTGGTTTATGAAAATTTGATATTGATATTCACATTACAGGTAACCTACTAGCTGTCACTGATCCTAACCTTCCTTTCTTATTCTCTGTCTTCCAAGAAGTCAGCTAAATACGAATGCTTTTAATATTCCTTCCTTTCTGTGGATACTTTCTTTGTTGGTGAACTCCCAATACTTGACTACTGACTGCCTTGTATACCTAGGTCTGCAAGTAACGACCAGGATACTGAAACTGATCCCATTGAAGCCAATTCAGAAGACACCGAGTTCCACTAATATGCAGATAGCAAGGTTTAACTTGAATGTCCATGTTCACGGACCTGATCGAAGAGCAAATAATGGATGGAAGAGGCTATTATAGTATTCAACTGAGCTAAATCAAAATTGTTAAGGTGCCAAATAACAACATCCGTAGGACCCCCTACAGGTAAATGATCAAGGCTGTCCTCACAACTAATGGACAATACAATGTCCAATAAAATTCAGCAGATTTGGCATGCCCTTAATCCCTGCTAAAGAGGAATGTAAAAGATCACTTCTTTTATGTATTAAATCTTTGTAGAGCAATGTTTTTTCTTACTCCAACATCACTGAAAGGAAAAGGACAACTTGGGGATCTTTCCTAGATTCTGAATTGGCCCTTTCCTGTTACTTTATTGACGTTTTACGGACAAAATTCGAATAAGCTTAAATTCTTCCATCAGCAATAACATTGTATGCTTAAATGAAGCTATGACAACAAACAGGGCAAGGTAGAAGTCCTTGTTACACTAAATGAATCAATTATGGTCTAATTTATTATCTCTTGCCAATTTTCCCTAACGCAATCAGTAGTTCAGTACTTGGATATCGGCTGTCAGGGAATAACATTCAAAACCCAGATAATCTCTTACCCATCAGGTTTGCCTGGAAATCCTCTACAAACCATCCAAACCCTTTACTTGTTTCAGAAATCATAAGTGAAAAAAAAGGTTCTTCTTATATCGAGTTGGTCTGTCCAGTACCCAAGATTTTCAAAAATATACAAGGTAGTACAGTATGTTCCCTAGGTTCAGCTTTCTTAATGACGAATTTTTAAAATGAAATTCCTTTAAGGTAACTTATTTGATTCCATCTGCTAAAAACTTTGTTACCTATTCTATGATATCTTTCCCAAGGCATACAAGTTGAATGTATATAGCATCAGTCATTTTTCCAGAAGCAGCCACCCATCCCAGCCTAAAACTAATATTGCTATATGAAACTACCTTTAAACTACCGTTCTTTTTTTACATTTAACAGTATAAATTTAGATAAGATCAGTCACGATAGCGCTAAAAACATTCCAATATATAGTAGGCATATTACATGTAAACTGATTCTTAGTAACGTGATTTTTTCCACTATGGTGGCCGCTGGAAGAAGAACCAAGGTAATCCTCCTTGGACTACGGTATGGTTCTTTTTTTTTTTTTTTTTAATTATGGCCACAGAAGTTTCCAGGCACAAAGTTAATCTTCAGGAAACTGACTGCTGCAAGGTGCCCAGCGCGCCTGAACTCAGATTCTGACATTCAGTTCCTCTGTATCATAACACTGCATAATACACAACAGTACGCCAAGTAAAACATCAATATCGTCTACAAGGTCTTCTTTTCTATCATTAATGCTATGCATTACACACACTAAGTATATAGTAAAAGAAAACTATGGAACTAAACAATAACAAACAAGGAAAATATGAAAAAAATTCTCACTTGTTTTACTTGCTACTGTGACATTCAACAAAAATTAAATTCTCTTTTCATTTGTGAACTTCTTCAAAATTAACGTTCATATCACAGCCTAGAATTCAGTCACATAAAAACTGCATCCTTTTCAAAATACTCTTTATTAGAAAGCAGAAAGGAAATAGCCATAGTTAAATATTGTTCTGGAAATAAGTGAACTTTTCCTTTGTAAAACTTGGTTTCCTTTGAATAACTGCAGGAATCACATAAAAGACTTTCGTTTATCTTCTTGAAGAAATGGGACTGATATTCAAAATATGTTTTACAAAGAGCAGTCGCAAGTCAACTTGCAGAAGAGAAATTACGAAGAAAAATGTGCTATGTACAGAGTTGATGGAAAACAAGTTGATGGATAAAATGGTGGAGGTATATCTGACCATTGTCAGGGGGTAGCCAATGGATAAACAGAAATTCCAGTTGGAAAGGAGTTTCTAATGCTTGCATCAATGCAGTTATAGTAAATTAGTTTGATAACAAAGCACTAACAATAGCGTTTAAGGAGGGATGGGAGAAAATAGCCAAGGGTTACAGGCACTTCAGTGAGTAAATGGAGAGGACACTGAATTTAAGGCTAGGGTCGCAGAGGCAGCTAGGTGAATAAGTGAAGTGTGTAGCAGGGGAAAGTTCCAGGGGAAAGCGTGAGAAGAGTAACTATTCCTCTGTATGCAGTGAAGAGTAAAATGTCAGTGAGAGAATGACAGGAGCATAACATTGCTAAGTATAATTTGGAAGGTGAATGCTACAGTTTGATTATGAAAGCCAAATAAAACCGTAGGGGAGGAGCATTAGATTCGAGAATTAAAGCTATGTACATCAGTTATTTATGAAACAACTGTGTGGGAAGCTTGAAAATAAAGAAAAAAATTGTGGCACACACAAACCTTTAAAAAACCTATAAGAGGACAGAGATCCAGTGCAGTGGGTACTGAGGACGTATGTTAACAGCTTGTCTAAAAGAATAGTGTATTATATCTTCATATCGAAGGAGTTATGCATGATGTCAGTGAAAGAACAAGAGATTTTAGGATGTGGGAGTTAGGTATAGTCGTTACTGCAGATGATGCATTGTTACAGTTACTGGAAAACGAAATCTTGAAAATACTTACAAGAGGAGAAAGACAAAAGCGAATATTAGCAAGAGAAAGGTAATGAGAATGGCTGAAGCCAGGAAGATGGAGGAGTGTAAGTATGGAAGAGAAAGAATGGAAATGGCTGTACATGCAGGCAATGGAAGTATATCTAGAGGATAACGGCAGGAGGAAACAGGAAATTCAGAGCGCAGGTGAAGTAGGGAAGGCGACAGGGTCTCTCCAAGAGGTTTGGAATAGCAGAGTGCCAATGGAAGCAAACATTAGAATATAAGGAAATGAAGTGGGTGGTTGAATATCACATGGGCAAACGGTTGAGAACTTCTAAAAGGAGTCACTTGTGTTTGTTTGTAGTAAGAAGTACTGAAAGGGTGGTAAGTGTAGGAATATGGAGAGCACGTGGTAAAAATGTTGTCAGATATAAATAAATGGATTAGTGAGCGAAACAATAGGTTAATGAAATGCACGTATAATTCAGATGTGTTAAGAGGAACGAAGATTAGGGTGAATAGCGCAGTGCGTGTGCAGGGGAGGTCGACACTGCTGACAAGGCTTCCGTGAAGGTATCGGGGTGGTTAATGCTCAGGAAATTTTTGGCACAGATGTTCATCAGTAATTACACAGTTAACAAAAAAGTTGCAGAGAGTATAGCACTGACATAGCAGATCTCTCATTTAAATCTTTCCCTTTTCACGACATATCTTGAAACAGCAGTCATGACAACTAGTTCCAAGGTCGCTATTTTGATAAGCATGATGAAAAGTACAGTATTTACACGTCTGGATTAGAAATACTCACAGCTATACAACGAAACAAAAAATCACAACCACCTAACTAAGCACTAACTAACTTATATCACATTAACACTTTGTCACAAACAGACTAAAATTTCTTTCGTTAAGCACCAACTTCCAGGCACAGCCTGCGGATGCTACGAGTCTCTTTGCAAGCTGAGCCTGCTTTGCTTTGCAGGTTGCGCAACTGACATGAAACACTTAAGGCTTGCAGCACTATGCCACCACCCACAGAATGTGCAGTATTATACAATGGCGAAAGAGAAAGATGAACCGAGCCTCAGTGTTTATCATTCACATTTCCTTCAACAATGTGTCCAAATTTTTACATATTTAGGAGACTGGTTTCTTTACGATAATCAGTATTAACAGTGTGTCCCAAGTTACCAGCCGCAGTTAGTTACAGTACATAACGCGATTTCAATTTCGCTTTAACTTATCGTTAGTGTCCCTTTTTGGTATCCTATCCTCAGGAGGGATTCGAACTTTTTTACAAATGGTTTCACTTCTACATTACTGAAGCTTCAATATCCATACACATGTCCTTCTAATTTCTAAAACTCGCCATTTATAAAATGACTGAAGTCACTAACAGCTGTTACAATGCCAGAAAAAGCTCACTAGACAGATATTTAAATAAATCCGCTTAGCAAAAATGATACTTAGAAATTCATCACAGAACACAATACTAACACAAAATAAGTTATCAGAATCACAGTCGCTTACAAAAGTCAACACGTGACGGAAGGAATTCCTTGTTAAATGTTCCTGATTCAGCACTTGAAAACACTGGGAATTTGATCCTTTTTCCCAATTCTCATTAAACTCTCTCTTACCAGAACTAGTTTTTTTAACGGAACTTGAAAACTCCAACGGGTTTAAATGTCCTGAGATGGTTTTCGTCTTTTGCTATTTCGTAACCCCACAGTCTCAGGGCTTTGCTACAGACTTTCTGCATGGCCTCGACTTCTGCCCAACTGAGATCTTGCTGCCAGTGTACAGGAGCTGTTTTGGAATTTCTGAAGGTGCTCGACACTCCTCCGATTTTTTCCTTTGTGTGTGTGTCGAGAAATTCTTGCACTCTTGGGTGGTAGCTGAGATGGAAGAAGTCAAAGAGCTCTTTCGTCATGTTGTACGCATCGAATGACAGGTCCTCGTAGCGGACAACCCTGGAAACAGGTTTCATCATTAAACATGTGACACTTCCATCTACACATCATGTAAATGTGAAATATACAAACCATTAATGAAAGCTAGTGCATAATTTACTTACTCATAAATACAAAATACGATCATTGAATTACATGTACACAAAACACCTTACGCCAGTAAAGAAACAATGAAATAAAAATGCTATACAAAAATCATAGAATTACAAGATAAACTAATCCTGAAAAAAATATATACATATATATAATATATAATATATATAATATATATATATAATATATATAATATATATATAATATACGGTATATATACTGTATAATGTACATAATATACTGTATATATACAGTGTATATACATACATATATATTTGCTGTATATATAAAATCTTCCTTTAGATTCATATTTCTACTTCTATCTTCAATCAGCACAGAATGAAGCACAGAAATACATATACATATTTAAATATACCTGAAAGAAGATGGAAATTTCCTTCTGAAGTCAATGGCAGTGTTGTAGTCGCTGACGAGATCATTGCAGAGTTTGGCCGGGTCATCACAGTCAGGATTTCCCGGGCACCAATCGCGATGGTGTCTCGATTGCATTGTGCCCCTTGGGTCTCTGACCAAGAGCAGAACCTGTACACCTAACCTGTAAGACAAGAACATTTACTTTGTGAATCAAGTTCTGGCAAAACATTTGGCAGACCTCACGAACAAGTTCGCTGGAATATCACGTGAATTATCTGCTATCGACTGAAAACTTATTTTATAGAGACAAATCCTTGCATTAATCGCTATTCTGAACTAACACTCAAGATAGCATCAGTTCCAAGCAAGATAATTTTAATACAAATATCTAATAGTAACAAGTAACTCTTCACGTTTACTTCCCTGTTTTCATAAAACATTATACGGCAGTGAGTCATGTCGTACAATGGGCGAGAATGAAGGTATTATGGAGGAAATCAAGGCTCGGTTCCATGGAGCGTTATGAGATCCTGCGTTCTTTGAATTGCAAACAAAACTCACAAAAATGTCGGTTACTGTCGTATTAAGAGTGGAATTTGGTTAATTATCCAGGCATTTGTTCCATATTATTGAAAGTGGAGAATCTACAGCTTCTTCGCATTTGTACGTTATGCAGTTCTAACAGCGGGTGTATGAAATAACAAAACACACATACGCGTATTGATAAGAGACAGGTAGCATTCAACGCAGTCTGTTAGTTATGTAAGGAGGCAGCTTCAGTTTGGGTAGATATAAGAACCATGAAGAAATGGGAAAACAACAGTGATGTACAGTATCATTAAATTAACTCTTAGTAACACAATGCAAAAATTCCGAGGTTCTAATTTAGATTCATGATCCACGAGTTACGCAGTAAGTTTAATGAATAATTCATGAAAAAATGCGAAGTTTGGTCAAACAGACCAATCTGTATAAAAAAGGTCGTGGCTCTTCGTCTAGAGAACTTAATCTTTATCTAGTATCATACTTGCGAGTCATGTTATGTGTCTAGAAGAACATAAAAAATTTGTTCACCAAAGTCAACACACAACTGGACCCCACCACTATTATCATAACAGCCAAACCAAAACCATGATTACGAATATTAGCCCAGTTCCACCATTGAGAGATTCTCTAAAGCAGATTAACACAGAACACTTATTCTAATGCCCCTTATATGGATGTCCCGGCTCACATGTTGGTGGGACTACAATAAGACTAGCCAAGAAGATCCCCTGCCATACATGAGAAGGCACAATAAAGAACCACGTGTGAGAGGCAGACCAAACTGACATCTCAAGACACACTATTGCGAGAGATACAGAATAATCAAAAGGGCACCGACCCGAGGCACCTACACTTCTAACCCAGCAGAACAAGGCCTCCCTGACCGTGAAACACGAAACTTTCCTACTGCCCACCAACATCAGGCAGATTTACAACCAGGACCAAACAACATCCAAGCCTTATACAGACGACAGAGCGAGTATCCCCTCAAACAGCCAAAATATTCAAAGAGAAACACCAGCAGATGAGTCACTGCACCAAGCTGCAACAACGAAACCGTCAATGCTATAAAACTGGCTGAGCTCCTGAACCGCCTATGCCTGACTTCGGAACTTTGCAAGTGGAATTTATCGTATTTTCATTTTTTATTTAAAGATTAAGCGCCAACGATAGTTTGACCATTCATCTATAGAGATAGTTATGGTGAATAAAGCAGCTATTGGGAAAATGCAGTCAACAGAGAAAATGCGCTTTTAAGAAAGATTACACACTTCCTATAAATTACATGCAGCAATTATCAGTGATAATATGTTTCATATTTTATCATTATCTTTTCAGTTCTAATAATTTCTCTCACTGACAGGCACAGTTGTGCAAGCATTTTTTCCTATATTCATAGATACTTCTGTGCGGTAAGGGCCCATTACAGGTTGTTCTTTTTATATGTTTTACATCTAAATATGAAGTTAGAAATCTCACACTTAATGGTACACGTTTCATAATTTTCTTCAGTAATGGCATGATCACTACCGTAATTGAATGACACTGCGTTACAAAGTATTGAATTGACGCCACTGAAACAGCTATTACATCTAATGAAAATATTCTTCCAAGAGTGTCTCCTACAATAATAATAATAATAATAATAATAATAATAATAATAATAATAATAATAATAATAATAATAATAATAAATGGGCAAAGAATTCCGTAACTAAATGCAGGATTGGTAATATTTCTGGGTGTCAGATCGATATTAAACTATAGAGTCATTAGCCACTGATTTCAATACATAAGTATTCTAAAATATATTATTGTGTTTTCACCAAGTTAATAATAACAATAACCACACATACACATTATTGTTTATAAATGCATGAACTTGTTATATGCTGGTTTACAAAGAAATTCGCATTCATTTATAAATGCCTTTCAGATTATATTTTAAAAAAACTAACAAGTTCACGCTATAAGGGTAGCCTACTGGAATGCCAGTGAATTTCTACAAACAGCTCATGCAATTGGAAAAAAATATAGAAACTAGACAGCGATAACTTGATGCACACTTTCACACCACCAAAATATAAACAGAACAAGTGTTCTTGTTCTAGGCTTAATCCCTGACGTTTCTATCATAAAATAATGAAAATGGGAGCAAGCTACGTTTAATAATAATTCTGTATATTAAAGCCTAATCTGAAGGGATAAAATTACTCATATAATGAAAATTCTACGAACTAGATATCTAGTCTTTAGCGTACGGTAAAATATTATAAAGCGAAGAAGTAATTCAAACAACTTACGTTTTATCTTCGAGGAATTCTCTAGTGAGGTTAAGCCTCAGTCTAACCGTCTTCATTGACTGGAAAGGGAAGAGGCTGCAGAACGGAGAGAGGAAATCTGGATCCCAGCAGAGCTGTGGAAAGGAGGTGCAGTAATTCCAAAGCCTGGAGTTATGGATGAAGAGCCAAGGATGCTCAGGTCCATAGTCGAGGTAATGATCTGAAAATGGAAAATGTTATCTTGAAATAACAGACATTCCGGTCATCTCGGGTACAAACAACTCTGAGAAATAGCACCAACAAATTACGACTTCTGCCGGTGTGAGAAAGCCTCATTCATTTCTTGACACTCTTCCATGACTTCTGCTACACAATTACAGATCTAGAGAAGGCATTTTATAGAATACCTAGGGAGGTAGTGTTACGGTGTTTAAGAAAGATTAAAGTGTCAGAAAAAGTGGTTAGGTTGGTCGAAATGATATATATAAAAGAATCAGGACAGAGGTAATAACAGCTTGTGGCAACACAGAAAAGTTTGAAGTTAGAGTATGTTTACACCAAGAATCGACAATTAGCCCACTTCTGTTAGAACTGGCTGTGGATGTACTGAATGAATGGATTAGAAAAGAAAATCTATAAACACTGTCATATCAACATGATCTGGCGATTACAGAAGAATAGCAAAGAAAGGCAAGGGTGGCATGAGTCTCTTAAATGGGGTGGTATGAACATGAATGTAGGTAAAAGTGAAGTTGTGATTTCCCAGCAAACAGGTAGTGGATAGATTAGTTATAAATGGCCTAGATTTAAGCCAGGAGGGTGAGCATGGAGTTGAAGTTGAAAGTATGATAAAAGCAGCTTAGGACTAGTAACTATGACTGATATGATAAGAGAATTGGGATGGAGATGGCTAAGGTTTGTGGTAAGGACGAGTGAGGAACAAGGAGTGAAAACGGCTTGGGTGGAACCTCTTAGGGGTAGAGGGTAGAGAGGGAGGCAAAGGATTAGATGGCGTGAGAATGTGAGGGAGGATTTGGAGAAGGGTTTTAAACAGTTAAAAGCTTCTGTTTACAAAAAGAACTGCGGAGCAAAATTTCTGGAGTCTTGAAATAAGATCTAAACCAATACACGAAATGCAGTCATCCGATTAATCTAACATGAAACATTAACCTGACGCCTAATCACTGGGCCTGGTCTGGTTAAACTAAAGTATACTTTTTTGTACCCATACAGAATACAGCATCGCTCTTACTTAGTTCAGAATAATTACAAGTCAGGAGATGCCTGAGGTTATGAACTGCTTCGTGGGCCAGCTCTCCGTACCGCACTTGCCGGATTCCGAAATCTAGAAGGGGCTCGTAGTGGTAGTAAGTTGCAGGATGACTCTGGAGAACGTCGCCTGCAACAGCACGAAGCAACGTTCAAAATTTAAAGGTTTCTGAAAAGGGTTGGACCTAAACATTTCGTAGAATTATACATTATATTTCGAACTATGCACGTTTAGTTTGATTCAAGTCTGCATTTCAAGGAACACTTGATTTAAATTGCTTAGAGCATTAAAAAACGGTGCCCTGGTGCACTCTAACATCAATATCTGTATGCATAACACACGTAATAATACACTAATTGCAACAATAATTTCAAAATCTAAATATAAAAAAAGAAAATTACAAATCACACACAAAGCTATATATATACATATATATGTATGTATGTATGTATATATATATATATATATATATATATATATATATATATATATATATATATATATATATATATATATATATATATATATATATTAACTTTATCACATACACAATTGTTCTGTGCATTAGTAGAATTACTAAAGGACCTCATTCAAACTAGATGGTATCTAATGGAGTTTTTATTCAGAAAAAGTTACAAGCTTTCTTGGACAAACAGTCACATTATCAAGTATCCGTACAATGAGCAGACGCGTAGTCCAGCTGTATTTATATCTGTGTGCTGGGTAATTAAAAGTACCCAGCACACAGATATAAGTACAGCTGGAGTACGCGTCTGCTCATTGTATGGATACTTGATAATGTGGACTGTTTGTCCAAGAAAGCTTGTAAATTTTTCTGAATAAAAAACTCCATTAGATCCCATCCAGTTTGAATGAGGTCCTTTAGTATATATATATATATATATATATATATATATATATATATATATATATATATATATATATAAAGATAAAATATAGGAAACAGAAACACTATAAAGATAAACTTTATCCACGAAGGAAACGGAAACACTGGAGTGGAGGTCCTTTACTTACCAGACTTTTATCCACGAAGGAAACGGAAACACTGGAGTGCTGCGAGGCCTTTCGACGCTAGGTCCTTTACTTACCAGACTTTTATCCACGAAGGAAACGGAAACACTGGAGTGCTGCGAGGCCTTTCGACGCTAGGTCCTTTACTTACCAGACTTTTATCCACGAAGGAAACGGAAACACTGGAGTGCTGCGAGGCCTTCGACGCAGGTCCTTTACTTACCAGACTTTTATCCACGAAGGAAACGGAAACACTGGAGTGCTGCGAGGCCTTCGACGCAGGGTCCTTTACTTACCAGACTTTTATCCACGAAGGAAACGGAAACACTGGAGTGCTGCGAGGCCTTTAGGTCCTTTACTTACCAGACTTTTATCCACGAAGGAAACGGAAACACTGGAGTTGCGAGGCCTTTATCTTACCAGACTTTTATCCATAGGAAACGAAACATATAGGCCTTTCGACGCCAGGTACCAGCGAAACGCGCGAGGCCTTCACGCTAGGTCCTTTACTTGTGAAACGATTATCAGACTTTTATGAAACGGAAACACTGGAAAAATAACAGTGCAGGTCCTTTATTACCAGACTTTTATCCACAGGAAACGGAAACACTAGTGCATAATTTTTAGGTCCTTTACTTACCAGACTTTTATCCACGAAGGAAACGGAGTGCTGCGAGGTCGACGCCAGGTCCTTTACTTACCAGACTTTTATCCACGAAGGAAACGGAAACACTGGAGTGCTGAGGCTTTCGACGCAGGTCCTTTACTTACCAGACTTTTATGAAACACTGGAATGGACGCCAGGTCCTTTACTTACCAGCAGGTCCTTTACTTAAGACTTTTAATAAGGAAACGGAAACACTGGAGTGCTGCGAGGCCTTCGACGCTAGGTCCTTTACTTACCAGAATCCACGAAGGAAAGCAGGTCCAACCAGACTTTTATCCACGAAGGAAACGGAAACACTTATATATAGGTCCTTTACTTACCAGACTTTTATCCACGAAGGAAACGGAAACACTATATATAGGTCCTTTACTTACCAGACTTTTATCCACGAAGGAAACGGAAACACTGGAGTGCTATATATATAGGTACTTACCAGACTTTTATAAGGAAACGGAAACACTGGAGTAGGCCTATATATAGGTATTTACTTACCAGACTTTTATCCATATAGGAAACGGAAACACTGGAGTGCTGCGATCACGCCAGGTCCTTTACTTACCAGACTTTTATCCAAAGAAACGGAAACACAGATCTCCAGGACAGGTTACCAGACTTTTATCCACGAAGGAAAGAAACACTGGAGTGCTGCGAGGCCTTTACAGGTCTACTTACCAGACTTTTATCCACGAAGGAAAGACTAAATCTAGGTCCTTTACTTACCAGACTTTTATCCACTGGAAACAAAGGCCTTTCGACGCCAGGTCCTTTACTTACCAGACTTTTATCCAAAAAAAGTACTACAAATTTATCTTTACTTACCAGACTTTTATATGTATGTATGTAGGTGTTTATATACTGTATATGTGTGTGTGTTTGTGTATAAACATATATGTACATATATAATCTTGTTTATATTTCTCTTGATGGCTGAATGGTAAAAGTAGACTGTCCATCACTTGATCTAAACCAAAGGTGTTGTATCAAATCCTGACTCGGTATATGTTATTCCCAAGGCCTAGTGAATTCGATATTAAATGATATTAGTGTCTAAATATATTTAAAATATATAAATAAGTTACTTTATATATATATATATATATATATATATATATATATATATATATATATATATATATATATATATATATATATATATATATATATTATAAATATACGAATTTCTAACCAATGAAAGTAGATCCAGATCCAGGACGTTACAACAAGACTATATATTTTCCAAGATATATCCTGAAAGCAAAAAAAAGTATACAAATTTATCATACTTTATGTATGTATGTATGTTTATATACTGTATATGTGTGTGTGTGTTTGTGTATAAACATATATGTACATATATAATCTTGTTTATATTTGAATGGTTACTGTCCATCACATCTAAACAAAGGTCACATCAAACTGACTCGGTATATGTTATTCCCAAGGCCATTGATATTAAATATATTAGTGTCTAAATATTTTAAAATATAAAATAGTTACTTTGTTTATATATATATATATATATATATATATATATATATATATATATATATATATATATATATATATATATATATATACATTATTTATATATATATATATATATATATATATATATATATATATATATATATATATATATATATATATATATATATATATATATATATTCCTTGTCAGTCACCTCTGCAAGTTCTGACCCGATTAATGCAGGTTATTTCGTCAATCGAAGTTTTCCAATCAAATGGGCGTCGAGTGTGCACAAAAAGAATAAAGACAAAGAGATAAGGATGTCCGTACAATTGGCTGATTATATGATTTTTTCACTATAAATGGAATAATTTTATTTGATACTGAAAAATTTTCAATTTGATTAAATTCAAATAATATTCTGTGCAACGCTGAGTAAGTGTTTTTGCTAACAATGAACGAGACCAGCAATACCACATACTTTGCCTTCAATTTCCTATGGAAAGTGTATCCTTCCATTGCTTCCTGCAGTACATTTCTCTGCTTTTCAATGATCGAGTCGATGAAGCCCTGCTTGGTGGCCGGCCTAATGATCCGGACTGGGTACAACTCGTAGTCAGCACCGTACTCGTCAGCGTTCTCGATCTCCACGTTTCCTGACGCATCCGATTCTGTCGTTTTCGCTCTCTCGTTCCCTGAGAGGTCCTTGCCAGCTGCCTCCTCTTTCCCACCACCACCGGACTGTTGGACGGCAATCGCTGATGATGGAAGACCATCTTGACTAGCTGGTACGGGCGGGTCCTCGTAGATTTCGGGGTCTTTGTCTTCCGGGGTATCAACTCTTTCTTTTTCTTCGGCTGTTCCTTCCTCATCGTTGGCTGCAAATTCAACAAAGTTTGACTTCATTCATCCACAGAATCTTTATGACTTAGGAATAGTAAAAATGCACAGATGCAGAATGGTACAATATAACAGATGACATGACACAGGAAGTTTCATAAAAGTGACGCATTTCTAAGTTCAAACAAAGAAGTCTGAATGACAGATTCAATATTCAGTGCACAAAATGAAATGTGAACAACGGAGATACTTTGTCTCGTGAACCGTACAGACCAATAGGAGATTTTCAACTTGTACGAAGACTACTGAAAAAAAGGGCATCAATTGGCGAACATCCTTAACTAAAACTACTTAACTAGAACCAAAGTTCTTAATCCCACAATAATTTAACTTGTTCCAAGACAAATAAATCACATGTTTAATTTACTTATACACTTTTAAATATCATAATGAACTGAATCTACACTAAGCTGCTATCACCTAAAGTTTTGGAAAATTTTGTCAAGAGCAATTTGTCATGTGCGTCAATCTCGCAAGGGATCCATGTACACAACTCGTATGCTAAAAGAGTTATACAGTACAATCAAGTGTGGAAATAAGAAATTACTGTGAAGATCTCAACAAAAATCTCATGACATGAAGGTTACATTTCCGCTAGCCGATTTTAATATACTCACTTACAATTTAACTTGAATTATTATAGACAACGTAACTTTGAAAATCGTTTAAATCACAGCAATAGGTTTTCCAAGTATAGCAGTGGATCAATTTCATCGAGAGTCTCAACGAAATAAACAGTCTTGACGTATTCAAATTCCGTGGATTGCTCATATTTAAGACTTCGCTTTTTCAAACAGCGTCAAGACCACATACATTAGTCAAGAAGACGCACGAGGATCACAGGAAATCTACCTGTGAGCGAGTGTTCTACATCCATCGCTACAAAACACTAAACAAATTAAGAAAGGGCAAATATATCCCCAATACAGAAACTGAAGCTCCCCTCTGTGAAAGCATCTAAACCTCCAGTTCTACAGCCAGCACATTCGTTGTCAGCAGCCCTCAGCAGAAACGACAATGCATATCACAATGCTCACCTTGAATAGATTTGGCGTCTGGAAATGGGGCCCCATTCGGTGCTGCTAAGGGCTCGATGGGGCCCCCGGACCTGTCTTTCGCAGTCTTCCTTCCGGTTTCTCCTCCCGTCTCCCCAGGAGCCGTGTATTCTGGGTTGCTGTAGTCCTGTAGCAGGAACAGTCTCATTAAAATACTTAAACTGAAGTCATAAACATAAGGCAACATACTCTTTGAACCCGTCATCAGACAAACGACAAATAGAAAGATACGAGGCAAGGCAGCAACATACTGCAAGCAATATTGATTGAAAACCAAATTTAATTATATTAGCAGGCACCTAAGCACTTTAGACGTTCTCTTCCCTTCTACAAGGACGCTCTTCATAGTGTTTCATCATGTTTACATTAAAAAACGGCAACAGTTATTTTTAAATACGACATTTTCAAATAACCAAACACTCATGCGCAGAAACGGCGAGTCATACTGTATATGCACCAAAATCTAATAGACGGCTCCTTGGAGCGTAGTAAATGTAACCCTTCCCCCAAAGTAAAGATGTAGGCCTACAAGTCAGTTAATTGCAATCCACGAAACCCTGCTGCCAAACAGATGAACACATCACTTTCAAATCTTCTCCCAAAATTTATAGTTAGAGTATAATGATCGACATAAAAAAAAGTTGAATTTATTATCTAGAGGCTTCGCAAACATGGGCATTTTCAAGTATGATATCGTTTCAGTTAACATTCCACGGCGGAAAAGGACTGTCAAGTAAATCTGACGGTAATGGTCCTTACCGTACTTTGTTTCGAAAAAGAGTCTGTGGCCCAAGAAAGCTTCATGTATATAAAGTGGGGAAAAAATCCGGTTTATACAGGAAATACCGATATTTAAGACAACAGGTAACCTAAGAAGAATGCGGCTGAGAGAGAGAGAGAGAGAGAGAGAGAGAGAGAGAGAGAGAGAGAGAGAGAGAGAGAGAGAGAGTTTAGCATAGATAAACTAGGATCAAGAATGAATAATTTAAACAACTCAAGCAAGGTGCAAGTCCTCTTGCGATGTATAAAAAACTAGACAACATAGCCTTTTCCAGTATTATATACTGGTGAAGGGTAGACAGTTTTGAACCATCCGGAGCAATTAATATACACCTTTTACAGTAGCGGCCTTTGCTTTTCAGCTCCCCATATACATACATTATATTTTTATATATATATATATATATATATATATATATATATATATATATATATATATATATATATATATATATATATATATATATATATATATATATATAGTATATATATGTATTGTAATAATTACATGCAAATTATTCGTACTTTGAATTTATTCGTGACTTAACGTAGCTTTTTTGTTTTGCTCAGTCACGAGAAGCTGAATTAGTGTCTTTTTTCCCCCACCACGGGTTTTTCTGTGTTTAAGTGGTACCTCGCCCATGAGAGTTTTTTTTTTTTTTATCTTTTCATGTTTTGGTCGTTTGACGGCTCGCTTGTTATCCCGTTCTCGCATGCATTGTGAGATCCTTTTGGGCGAGTATGCGGGAGTGTGCTCGACTATTTCATACTGGAAGGACAGCTTTACCTATGGCTTTGCGTTGGTAGTATCTTTGGGAGAGTTAGAACAAAGCCTTGAAGGATTGTTTACAGGACACCTTGGCGACTTTGCCAGGTTCACACTGGGGAAGTACTCAAAGAGCAGTCGGGATAGTTTGTTGGCAGTTAAGACAGGTCCCCAGGGTTTAATAATGTTGTTTTTGGAGGATAAAGAGGTCTCTATTACCCAGTTTCACGCTAATCCTGGTTGAGAACAGAATTTGTATGATCTTAAATGGAATGAATTACGGTTGATTGCTGAGTTCTTAAACCTAGGATTATCAACTGAAATAAGGAAGGGACGACTTTTGTGGGAGGTCGTCAAGGCGGTAAAAGTCGTATACAGGGAGGCTGAATGTAAATGATCCAGGGGAGGACGAAAATGAATAGTGGGGAAGAACAGGATAATGAAGAGGATATGAAATAGGTTAATGCTAATGATGAGGTTGAGGAGATAGGTGTAGATATTAACGAAACTAATGATAAGGCAAGTGAGTTACAACTGAATATTTTGAAGGAGCAATCCAATATCAAGGAAATAGACTGCAAGGCTAAGTTGTTGCAGGCTGAAGAAAGAGTTAAAGAGAGAGAACACGAAATTCAGTTGTTAAAGCTACGGTTGTCAGCAAATGATCATGATAATAATAATAATAATAATAGTGTCAGTGGTGATAGGTTTAATTTGTTAAGTGCACTGAAACTGGTTCCCTTGTTTATTGAGGGTGATGTTTCAGTTTTTTATACCTTTCGAAAGGATAGCTAAGAAACTAAATTAGCCTAAGGATATGTGGACCACGCTGGTGCAATGAAAAACTTTCTTCAGATTATGATTCTGTTAAAGCCATAATTTTGAAGGCTTATGACCTTGTTTCTGAGTCCTACTGCCAGAAACTCCGGAACTACAAGAAAGTTCCGGATATGACTTAAGTAGGAAGGAGCAGTTTATGGATGACTGGCTCAAGGCGAAGGAAGCAGATAGTTTTGATAAGTTGCGGGAATTGATATTGATCGAGGAATTTAAAAGAGCTGTCCTAAAATGAAATCTCTGTTTTCTGCCTAGATATCTGAAAGTATATCAGAAATCATTGCTTCCACACTTCCTCGTCAACTGATGGGTACCCTGAGGTTTAAACTATCTCAGAACCCTACCCATCTTATTTCCACTCCAATGGCAAAAAGGAACCAGCAATTTAGGCTTAAAGCCAGCTTAACCCAGTTACAGAAAAGTGAATTTTTTTCTATCTTTTCATATGCACAGTGAAATTTATGATAAAATGAACAACTTATTTGCATATCATGGGGTTGGCATAATACATATTTCCGCACATAACATCTGCTTAGGAATTTTACAAAAATACACTTAAAACTTAAAAATAAAACCACCAACCTCGGAAAAACCTACATGGATTCGTCTGTGCGAATAAACTGATGACTGCAGATGTACAGGATGGGTGAAGGATGCCCTCAGGTCAGACTGATTGAAGAACAGCAGTACAAGCGATGTTCCAGCCAATATCACAAGCAGGGTCTTACCTGGCTGCTTCCTGCAAAGAAAATCTTTTAACAAAATCTACTCACACATTAAGAGATGATGACCAATACTAATTACCTGTATATATATATATATATATGTATATGTGTGTGTGTGTGTGTGTGTGTGTGTGTGTGTGTGTGTGTGGTTGTATTCCGAGGACCATCAGCCTACCCACTGGCTGGACCAGGAACGAGCGAGCTAGAAACGGAGAGTGACTTTATGTTCCACCCCGAAAACTGTCATCCCTTACCAATAATTAGGCTTTGTTTCCCCATTCGACATTCTGTAAAACGGTCGACGGTACTTAGTATAGGCAGTGTCACATCAGTTTCAGCAAATACTACTGTACATCTCCAAAAATACCATCATAATTTGGAGTGTCCATCCCGTAGAGTTATTACTGATTCTACCTCAAAGACTGTGAATTCCTTAGTAAGGTACATGTTCAGTTCTTCAGTTTCTGGTATAACAGTCAAATGATCTCCCTCATATCTCTTATTTAACGCCTCCTAAAAACGTTCCACCCAATGTTGTCTTTCTTCTTCCCTAGGTGTTATTATTTACCCAGCAAATGATGCCCGAACTAGAATATTATTGGAGAGATGAATCAAAAGGTTGGTAGGAACAAAGAAGGTGAGGATGAAATGGGCCAAGAAGGTCTGGGAGCCACTGTCAACGAAAATAGGGTGTATGACACACATTGTGTCTTTTCTTGGGGAGTAGACATTTTTTAGGGGTTCATTTAACAGAACCTCTTTCACCAACAGGGTACCTGAAATACACAAATGCAATGTGATTGAAAACTTTGATAACCTGCTGAGTACATACAACAAATCTGATTAAGATATCTAATCAATGGCTTTCGTAATATATTTTTTAAATTGTGAAGAGAATTTATGGATACCCTGTGTGTGTGTGTATGTACTGTATATGTAATTGTATATGCATATGTACAGTATATATAATGTATATATGTAATATATTATTATACATATATACTATATGTTTATATAATATATATATTATATATATATATATATATATATATATATATATATATATATATATATATATATATATATATAATACTGTATATATACAGGCTATATATTATAAATACATATATATTTATGTATATATAAGTAATATATATATATATATATATATATATATATATATATATATATATATATATATATATAATATATTAATATATTAATATATATATATATACACACACACTATATATATATATATATATATATATATATAGCCTATATATAAAATTTGCTTCACATATACCATCCTCTACTTGAATACAACACCTCTAATCCTCTGAATCTCTTCTTACTACCTTGGTCTAATGGTGTTCGATTTTATTCCCTTCAGCTGACAAGATGTTTCAGAAACAACTCACAGCCATTCGCGAGGCTCCAGTAACTCAAGAATAGAAATAAAATTCGACAGACAGTTCAGCACAGTAAAAGAACATAAATCATAAAACATAAATAAAAAAACAAAACGAATTTTTTTCAATCATGAGATGAATGACAACATTATGTAAAAAAATCAATAAATAATACCACTTAAAACTTTCAACACTTACCGAATACTAATATTTCTAAGTGATATCGCAGTCAGCGTCCGTATGTAAACAAATAAACTTTTCCTTTGCATTCTGGTAAATCGTCTTCGTAATTTAAAGTTGTTAATACACTAATAATGATTCACAATATGACTGAATCTCTCCAATCAGATTTATTGTTTCTTCGTTCTTGGTCTAAGCCATTCGTCCTTGGTGGGTGAGAGAGAGAGAGAGAGAGAGAGAGAGAGAGAGAGAGAGAGAGAGAGAGAGAGAGAGAAGTGTTCCTTATAAAAGAGAAGGTGGCAATGAGTTCAAAGGAAACGTGTGGGACAAACTGGTAAAAATGAAAATATTGAAACCGAAAGAGAATTTTTTTTTACTTGATGAGGTGGGAAAGATTGTTGAAAACGAGACAAAGTCTTTACGAATCAAAACAAAATATTCAACCAAAAAACAACTTCAAAATAAGTTACGTCAAGAGTTTCCATGTTGCAGAACTGAACACTAACGATGACACTCAAAATAAAGATGATAGAAATAACGATTGCAAAGAATCAAATCACACGACCTCTTACAGGAGCGAAACTTGAAATTTAAAAGCAACAAAAGACCCCAACTACGGACTAGTACTGTAACACCTGCGGACACAACTAGCAGACTGGAAAGATTGGCTATCTGTACACTAGTCGTAAGTATTAATTTGGAGATGCAAGCATATTTGAGAAAACCATACAAAGTGTGTGTACGCGCGCGCGTCCGCGTGCGTATCTGTGTGTAATATTCGTGTATGCATGTCTGCATATATATATATATATATATATATATATATATATATATATATATATATATATATATATGTATATATATATATGTATATATATAGATAGATAGATATATCTATTGTGTATATAGTATATATATATATATATATATATATATATATATATATATATATATATATATATATATATATATATATATATATTATGTATACGAATTTAATCTCCGTGACTTTTTTTTTTTGTTCCACAACATTAATTCCCACCATTTGCAAAAACCAATCGGGGAGATTTTCAAACTTCGCTACACCAAGGGAAGAAGATTATTTCAGAAACAAAATCAGAATAAAAAACGCTAACGATACGATCTTCGACTGCAGACCTTTCTAGAATGGTAACCTCTGTATACCACTCCGAAATGTAAGAGATGTTATTGGTACGTTTATTTTCTTTCTACATTAAAAAAAAAGCCCTTTGAAAGGAAATACATTCTACTTGCTTTGTAACAGACAACAAGTCTGAGCTGATTACCAGCCTGATCGGGACTTATAAAAATCTAAAACTTCACAGAAATACCCCTACCTACCATCAAAAACTCGTCAAAACCAAGGGCGTTTGGAGAACGCACACTTCCGTGAAAGCTATACTCACTCCCGTCCCGCTCTCAAAATCTGATCCTTGTTGACACTCAAGAGACCTCCTACCTTTGGTCAAAATTTCCTTCGGTCAATATTTCGTCAAACCCGAGACGTAACTTTTAGTGGAATCCTGCTAACAAAGTGGCATTGCCTACGGCAATAATTAGAAAGGTTGTCTGGCGTTACTGCAATCCCTGGGATGTGTTTGCAGCCAAAGATTTTGTGGTGACAGAGTGAATTAGCATTAAAATGTCATATCCATCGTCATACCCAATCTTTGCTTGAACCGTGCATAACTCGCCCTTAACAGCTGGCTGTGGCTGTAGCTTTCGATAACAGCTTCTGCGCATCCACAGATTTCCAGTAGTTTTGGAGCCAAGAAAAACAGGCAAGGCTTAGCTGAGACACGGTAAAGGAATCATGCATTTATAGTACAAAACAATAACTTTTGGTTTAAAATAAATCTGGCAAACACTAACTATATAATACCTCAGGTTACAGAACATATTGCTGACAAATTAAAATTTAAAAAATACGACACCTGCTTTAAGGGTCGTTCGTGTAGTATTCATTTTGACAAAAACAAAACAAATTATGACAGTACAAACCTTTTTAGCCCAGCCATTCCTAACTTTCATTCTGTAACCCCTTCAAGGTAATGGTTAAGCTGTAAAATACATGCACTAAACTTAACAGCTGACCATTTATCAAGACTAACTTCAAGTCTCCTACGCTATCACTAAATAATTTCCGAGAACTGTTAAGCATTTTTAACCTCATAAAACTGCTTTTCAAGGGTCATGAAATTTTAATTCGTTAAGGCACAGCAATATTTGAAATTATGTTTAAAAAATAATAAAGGTTTAAAGGTTTACTGTGCCATTTTTAGTTAGCTGTTATACTTGTGGTGAAATATTTCCACTAATAAACTATGTAAGCCTATGTTTATTTGCTTTTTTGTTCAAACGCCATTGTGAAGTGTGAAGACTAAAAAATAAAAAATAAGTCAACCTATAATTCAAATTAGCACTGCACACCCACGAAAGCTTACCGAAATTAAGACTGTTTTATTTACAAAAGGAAACCCCTCCAGATGTCAAGTTGCTTCCGATGAGGTGAAATAGGCTTAACCTCAACTAGGGCTAAAAGATCATAAATATGACGGCTCTCTCTCTCTCTCTCTCTCTCTCTCTCTCTCTCTCTCTCTCTCTCTCTCTCTCTCTCTTAAAGATACTTGAAGTAAATAAAATTTTATGCCACTTTACCTTAAGGTCAGAGCCATTTCTTCTACCCTTTCGTGGAACTGAAAGAGAATAGAAAAATAATTAACTACATACTCAGATTTTATTTACGTAACGTCAAAAGGAAAATGTGTCAGTCCCGTAGAAACGATTAACATTCACGCCCCTGACAATGAAGTTCACTTAAAAATTGAAATTAAAATGACCCTTTACATAATTCGATTCATGGACGTTCAGTCAGATTCAAGTCCCCGACACTGAGCCGTGAGTGGTCCAGACTAATATGAATTCGTCTGCACTAATCAGTCCGGTAGTCCAGGAAGGGGGTGAGTGCCACATGTCCCAGGCCATACCAAATTTGTTACTATCAATCTGTTGTTGTGCATCTCCGCATCGACTTTTGGTCAGCGACGCTTCTTTGATACCAATCCATGTACGAGTATACTGCATGTCCGTCTGCCGCATATCGTCTTCCAGCTCGCGTGCTAACTTCTTATGTTACATGCTGGCTTTCAAACAAGCGACCTTTTTAATGTGAAAAAGTATACTTTCGATTAATCAACTATATAAATTTTTCTGAGAGTTCAAAACAGCATTTATGTAGCTGAGTTGAGCAGAATTGGATACAGTCGACAGGCCTCTGGACTGCATACTGCAAATCATCAATGAAAAGGAGTAACGTTTGAAACAAAAATATAGCCGGTAACTGCACTTCTCTCGAAGTGGAATAACGTGACTAGAAGTGTAGCTCCCATCTGGAGTATCTTGTGGAAGTTAGGACAGACTCTTCAAGTATTGGTTCCTCTATGCAAAATTTGACTCCTGTTTTACAGATGTGTGGCCTCGGCGGAATTAGATGTGTCAGTGAGAGACCTTTCTCATCTCTTGAAACTTGACCACTGTTGCAGTTTATGAGTCTGATTTACCAGAGCTGAAAACGCAAAATGTCTGAATCCAATCTATAAAATCCATCTCCAGTAAAACATATAAGAGAAAACTATAATATCTCTTGATGGACAATGCTGACCCGTTGGCAGCTTTGAAAACTGGTGAAGTTTAATGCTTACCGCAAAATATAGCAACAATATATTCGCATCAAAATTAAACTTAGATTATTATTATTATTATTATTATTATTATTATTATTATTATTATTATTATTATTATTATTATTATTATTATTATTATATTCAGAAGATGAACCCTATTCATATGAAACATGCCCACGGGGAACACTGACGTGAAATTCAAGCTTTCAAAGAATATGGTGCTCATTCGAAAGAAGTAACAGAAGATAATGGGAAATACAGAAAGAGAAGAAAAGTTATAAGAAAAACAGATGAATCAACTAATTAATAAATAAATGGAAATGAGAGTAAACTATTAAAATACAAGGAGAATTGTATTAAGGTAGTAATGCATTGCATCTTCGCTTGACCTTTTAAAGTTCCAATTGAGCGACATCTTTAGGGCGGCTGTGTCATAGTCCAACGGTGTGAGGAATAAAAGACCTCTGGATCTGAGAAGTTCAACAGCGAGGTACATTTAATGCATATTGGTGCTGCTGTTCAGCGAATCTGGTTGCTATCGGCAGGAAAAGGGGTCAGAGATCAATTGTGGATGTGAAAGACCACTGTTATAAAGATCACTGTTAAAATACAACTCGGGAAAAGAGACGAACAAGAGACCATCCGTCGATGGTACAAGTCATAACTGCTAATATTAGGAAACAGAAACCTACCACCACGAACCACTCTATCTAAAAGAGATAAATCTGGCAGAAGGAGACATCCACACCGGAGAACAGTATTCTAGTAAAGGAAGCACAAATTACCTAAAACAGGTTGCACTGATTCTATCACTGTCATAAATATATGAGGCCTTACGAACAATACCTAACTTCCGTGCGCCATTTGCTGAAACTTTCATTAGATGCTTCTCAAGAGTAAGATGTGAGTCAAAAGTTGCACCTACAATAGTTATAGCTGAGGGCAGCTTCATTTCTCATAAGTGGAGACTTTACTAAGCCCACAAGTGTTGCATCATCAGAATACTGAACAATCTTGTTTTCCAGGCCAACGACCATATCGCTTTTATATACTAAAAATAACTTTGGACTAAGAACACTACCCTGTGGAACTTCAGACACAATAGGTCTTGATTCACTAAGATCCCATCAACAGCAACTAGCTGCTGTCTTTCTGTAAGGAAATCTTGAAGTAATCCTAAAACGTCACCACTTACTCCAAGACTGAAGTTTATAAATAAGTGCCTTGTGATTTACTAAATCAAAGGCAGCACCAAAATCTATTTGAACTACTCTATACCCAAAACCCTTATCAAGGTTCCCTTGCAACTCGCATGTCAAGTCTAAAAGAGCATCGCAGGTACCTAACTGCTTCCTATATGCTTACTGACTGTCAGCTAACAATCATTTAGATTCCACATACTTACATAGTGGCTTAAAAAAAGTTTTTCTGCAACTCTGGAGAGCACAGGGAAGATAGAAATTGGCCTGTAGTTACTGCAGTCTGCGGATATGCCACTCTTTGGAACAGGCAATGTGTTACTAAGCTTGTGTTCATCCGCAGAGGCACTACGTCGGCATAAAAAATATATAGAATCTACTAATCTTCGGAGACAACACACAAGAAACTTTCTCAAAAAACAAAGGGAGGAAACCACCAGGATCTCCGCCGTAGCTAGAATTTTCTAAACATCCCTAGAGCGAAACGCAAATTTTGTAATAAGTTCAGGATGACAACTATCAGGGAGAGGGACATCCTAAGCTGATGGTTTAGCCTTAAATGTTTGATTAAGCAGTTCAGTAACCAATCTACCATCATCTGTTAGCAGTGGTGGAATGGAAGACGAACCCAAAATAGACGATTCCACCAGATGAGCATCAGTAATTCCTTCAAGTTTCCTCCTCAAGGAATTATTGTTCTATTCGCTAGCGTGGCGAGGCTCAACAAAATAGCGTGATTTTCACTTGAACGGTTACGTCTCCACGCGTTGCATTTGGTCTTTTTGTTACGGTAAACTCGTTTACATGTATCATCAAACCATGGCTGGTCATTTGTCCTAAATTTGATGACCTTTCTGGGTACATATCTTAATAAAATAGCCATCAGTATTTTATTTAACTTCTTCTTGGGATCAGGATCTAGTATAGCATCTGAAATATTAAGTGCCTGACAAGCTTCAATAATGCGAACCCAGTTGGCTCTAGATTTTAGCCAGACCGTTTTTTTTTAGCCAGACCGTTTTTTCAGTGGTGCCATTAGGAATTTACTGACTAACAGATATGCCCATCTCAGTGGCGCAACAATCAGAAGGTGCCCATATATTCACAGACCTTGGACTTGACGGATGCAACCGACTGCCGAGGGCCCATTCTTACTATTTGTGTGACCCTTGAAAGGTCAAACAAATTCCTTATAGCCTATATTTCTTCAATTTCATGCGAACATCCCCAGGACGGAATTTTGATTATTTTTTAGGCCAGGAAACACTTCAACAAATTTGTCTGCAAGGGCTTTGCACGTATAAAGCAGCAGCTGTCCGTTTAATGCGTGTCAATCATTTCTGTCTGTCAGAATGTTTGCCATGAGAGGAGGAGATACTCGTATATGCAAAGAAAAAAAAAAAAAAGAATAAAGGTCTCGCAGAGAAGCCTCTCATTTGTAACAGAGGTCAGGTGGTTATGGCAGGCGTAGATACCATTGCTGCTGCTTAACCTACCTACTTACAAACCATAATAACGAGAATCTCACAAAAGTTGTGACTAATATCGTCTTCACTCTCCCCTACTAGAGACAGGGCTTTTCCTAGAGGCTACATAATACTAGTGTATACCATAACAATGCACAAAGACCCCACGTGCTGATTTCAACTCGTTGCAATGCCTGCAAAATGTAACTTCGCCTACGTTCAATGAAACTGCTAGAGTTACCGGAAATCACTATATGTATTGCCATTATCTATAAAGTACAATTAAATGCTTATCACATATTGGATCGCTGTACATAACTGACTGCCTATTTATAAAGTAAAGGTCCATAGAAAAAATTTAACCCAGTTTGAATCACACACTCTGAAAAGCTGGTTACGAGTCTATTATGAAATACAGTTGGGAAAATGATGCCCGCCTTTTATCAGGTCGAAATTGGGACTTGAAATCACGATTATTTTATGAATCTGACTTTACTGCCACGTCAAATTAACAACTCTCTCTCTCTCTCTCTCTCTCTCTCTCTCTCGCTATGCAATCGGAGGAAACGCCCACATGACGACACAGGCAAAGACCGCAAGCGGGGCTACGAAACTTGAACGTATGGCCAGGGGTGTGAGTGCATGACGTCAGCACTGACATTTAAGACACTTATGAAGTAAAGTATGCAAGACGATGCATCAATATCAATTGGCAAGGTAAAACGAAAACAAGACCGACTGGAGAAAAAACCGAATGAAAGGAATATGGCATCAACGCTAATAGTCTGACTTAGAAGAATAAAGAGAATCCTTCCATATCCTTTCTCATGATATTTCTATTATATCTTTTCATCGCCTTTATCCGAAATTTATTACTCAAGTTCAATATGCAGCATATAAAAGCTTCATCATCCTGTGGTACGAATGTGTGTGTGTGTGTGTATATATATATATATATATATATATATATATATATATATATATATATATATATGTGTGTATATGTGTATGTGTGTGTGTGTGTGTGTGTGTGTGTGTGTGTGTATGAGAGAGAGAGAGAAAGCAAAGACTGAAATAAATAATAATGTAGTGAAGGCACCAAACCCCGTCTGCTTTCATTGGGCTGTGGTAAGAAAATCTCCGTCGACACCATTAGGGGAGCTGAAATTAATCAAGGCAAACGAGTTCCTGCGCAGGGAAAAGACATTCCTGCGCAGTTAAGTCATATACCGTAGGTACTGCTCTCAAGGGTAAGACCTACCTGTTGATGGTGTTGTTGTACATATATTTATGTATACAGATGTATCTATGTATGAATGTATGTGTGTATGTGTATGAATATATATGTACGTATGTATGTATTCTACCTCACTGTTTCCTGAGCTATTTTCCTACCACGTCTATTACCATTCTACCTCACTGTTTCCTGAGCTATTTTCCTACCACGTCTATTACCATCAATCGGACAAAGGTGACAAAATCGTTAACCTGGACAAAGAATTTGACATTCAGAAAGCCCATGAACTGTTTAGCGATAAGACGCACATACGAAAACAAAAATATAAAATAAATAAAAAACTGTCGACAAATATCCCGCTGAATTTATACAAAATGACAGTAAAATAGTTGAGGACCAGCAGGGTATAGAATTTTTGGAACAACTTACGTATTTTCATGTCTTGCCAAAAGCGCATCTACACATACCTGTCATTTCAAGTGCGGCTTCTTTTATGTGCAAAATCTCAAAATGGCTACCAAGTGCCATTCATCTTGTCTTGGGAGTTTTTCCTTCTCATATAAAATATGAAGACGATTTTTTACAAAGATTATTTCCATGCACAATGCAAAATTATAAAGTCTAGTTATGGATTCGTTACTTGCCAAGATACCCATCAAGGACGTACTGGCAAATTTGTAGGACAAATGCTGAGCCTTGCATGGATGGTTTTGGGAAAATCTTAAAATTAGTATAACTATGTTTCCAACGATTTTTTTTCTCTTTTAGTTTTTGTCTTTAAAGGCAGTTTTTACATACAGAAATTCAGCCCAGTTCAAGGCGTAATTTGAACTCGTAATAATAAATTGCTTTAAGCCTAAAGATTTGGTCTGTATGAGGTAAGTGGATGACCTTTTAACTTTTTAGAATCCGACCCCGGGAGATTTTAATACGTCTTTAACAAATTTGACGACCTTGTACCCAGCTTTAAATCTGAAAGTAGTATGGGAACAGCAAAACAGAATTCCGTCTCTGATCTAATGATGATCTGGATATCAGAATCCAGAAATTCACAGGATGTAGATCTCGCATCTTACATCCACTGCTTTAGTTATCATGGCATTTCAGTCAAGACTGGACTGACAAGCAACTAATTGTGACTCGGCCTGAATATAAGGATACAGGATTTAAAATAATTCGTGAGCAACTCATTCCCTCCAAAACCAAGACCCGCCACTAAAAAGGCCGTTTATAAAGCGAACCTGATTCTCTTTCTTCCTCGAATGAGGTCAAAGGGAACATACGAGTATAACAAATTAAAATCTCCACCTGCATGACAAAATTAGTCAAACCCGGCCGAGAGACAACACTTGTTTTCAGATGCCCATTTATGTATAAACAGACATTTGTTTATTTGCACCTTTAAATATGCTATAAAATATTATTTATTCTTGTACCTTATTTTATGTATTCGCAAACTAACATGTAAGATTATACTAAATTCTAGACACATATTTAAGGAAACACTAGTGTATGGTATTATATTTTGAATATTTATTTAACCACATCTTTAAACTTTCACTTTTTTTTCGTCATACATGATCTTTGTACCCAAAACAACGCCCTGAAATGGTTAAGTTGTTAATCCCTTGACCAACCAGTACCCATACCTCAAGGTCATTCTCCCCACACGATGGTAGGCCTATATAAGATCGAAAGGCCGCGTTGTAAGTCAGTAGTCGCTTGATAATGCCATAAAGGCGAAACAGCTGTCGCGACAAAAATCAGTAAATGGAAGAAGGAAGTCTGCGCATTTTTCACCAGAAATTGACGAACGAGAATCGGAAAAAACTCCGTCGATATGCAAATACCTGCAACAAACTTATTGATGCCACTAAAGCAATTGCTTTTAACGAAAATTATATATATACTATATACTGTACATATAGATATAATATATATATATATATATATATATATATATATATATATATATATGTGTGTGTGTGTATATATATATATACGATATATAACCTTCGGTGCTAACCTGCAATGCAACAAGGAAATTAGCCCAATGAAAGCACATCTTAGTGCGGCTGACGTGCTTACCGCAATTCCTATGTATATTTCCCCCCTATGTTTGTCTGCACACACCTTTAGAAGTTCATGATCTGGTGCTTTACTCTTCTTTCTCTCTTTTGACAGAATTTTAGTGTTAGTCGATAAACAAATAATTTATTTAAGGCCATGGTAGTGTGACATAATCACATGTCAATATTTATTCGTCAGATGCAAAACACCGATGATTTATCAAAGCTAAAGAGATGAATTACATTTTGTCCGTCAAAATTCGGGCCAAGATAATGATTTCTTAACGAACTGTTAAAATCATCATGCTTGTCAGCGTATGGTGATTAGGTCTACTCTGTTGGAACAAGCTTTTAGCCAGACACTTGGCGTTAATGGATGTTGTCAGCTTGAAAGATCAGCCCTCGACTTCTGTTAGGTCAGAGCCATCATATAGTAGTAAAAAAAGTAGCTAGGGTTCCCGCACATCGAATATTAAAAACAGTATGAAAAAGTGTCACCTAGCAATCCTGCTGGGACGCTCTGGAATTTTTAGTTTCCAAAAGCAACGAATAACCTCGCCGAGTGAAGCATTACACCAGCAAACAGAAGGACTGTTTCAAATAGGACACACCCCATGGCCACTGTCTGGGAGAAAAAATAATTTTATTTGGGGATATTCTCAAAATTTCATTAAAAAATGTTTTATTTCGAAGTGGCCGCAGGCAAAATAAAATACAAAAATAACCATGTTAAATTGAATGGAAAAAGACATCACGATTCCCCCTGCTTTTATCACTGCTGGACGCTCAAAATGCACTTAATGGCGGAGTAATCGACTTTCAAAACACTCCGGAAGTCCTCCACCTCCTACACAAGCTCCATAAAATATAGACACAACAGTAACTACGATGACGAGTGTGGAGCCAATTGGCCAATAACCAGTTCGTGGTGCGAAGATGCACGGGACGCCATCTCTTGCAGTGGTCTTCCCTGACTCTCAATCAAGTCAACTCGGCCAAGTTGCATCCGACGACGAGTCGATTGGCCCAAGCAGCCTTGTTATTATCAAGTGCTACCACTCTGTGATAGTGCCAGGCAAAAGCCATTAAATAACACCCTCCTTTTATCGATAAAAGTATCCCAATCACAACTGATCCTTTACACAGGGTGGCATTGCGTGTCAAAGCAATGATTATTTATAGGAAGTATTGTGGCAATACCCTCCATCACCTTTTGCAGAACTCGTGGCTTATGTAAGCATTCTTGTCTGCTGAACTATAAGTACATTTTTTTAATCACCTTGCAAACAAACAGACATACAACAGCAACGAAAGATTTAACGACGATGGCGGCACGAAGATAATGTAGCTTTTTCAGTTAAATACTACTGGTGAGAGGTGTTACGAAGAAACTCTTGCGTCAAATCTATTCACCTCATAAAAACTTAACCATTCACGAACCAAGTAAAAACTTGAACAATTGATACAAATGTAGCCATGCGGATATTAGATTTTAACATAATTTTGTACAGGGAAAGCGCTCAACAACAACTTCATGGGAATTTATAAAGATTTAATCACAAACATTTCATAACTATTCACTCAATGGGGAACACGGGGGAAATTGAAAAAAAAAAAGGTTGCCTTAAACTCATATGGTACATGATTACATACTAATCATGTACGGCGACACGGATGCACTGTAATTTGTAAGATGTTTCCGACAGAGATGCGCGTAATGACGATAAAAAATCGCCGGCACTTTTCCATGCTAATATCTAATCCCACAAGTATGTGAATATTGTGGGAAAAATGTCAGAACAGAGAAAAACACAGAAACGCGTTTATGAGTTGCAAAAGCGTGTGTGTTTGAGTTTTGTGAGAGAGTATGTATATATATATATATATATATATATATATATATATATATATATATATATATATATATATATATATATATATTCACAAATATCAATTGTTTAGAATATATATATATATATATATATATATATATATATATATATATATATATATATATATATATATATATATATATATATACAAAAAGTGAGCCTTACCTACCTACTGCTATATTTTGTAAAAGCTAGCAGTGCCTAGACATATAATAATATATATATATATATATATATATATATATATATATATATATATATATATATATATATATATATATATATTATATATATAATCACAAGTGGACCATATAAAAGTGATAGATAAGTATTAACATTTAATACATATGTTTTTGAATAACTTTTCGATCCTTCCGGTCCTCTCCCGGTCTCTAGGAATAAGGCTGCGTATAACTTTTTCTGCAAAAATAGACAAAGCGTCAAGTAATTCCCCCGGTAAGCAAGAACCCAACTTCTGCAGTTCCATACCGAAAATAATGAGGATTTCACTGTCTTCTATGTAAGAGAAAGTAATATTCACGATACGAAAGATTCGGTATCTTAATTGCGGCACGCTCTGTCCAGGCCACAATGAACCCCGAAACTTCCCAGCAGTCACCATAGACGTCTTAGGTACACCCAACCCAAGATGTTTGGTTATCCATTGCGTCATTTTTTCTCTCTCTCTCTCTCTCTCTTTTTTTTCTTTTTTGCGTCTAGCAGCCATGACTAGACCAACTCTCATCTTTCCTACTTTCCTCTTCCCCTGGTTGGCCAAGACTTCGTAATGGCTTCCATACCCAGGGCAAGGTCGCTATCGTGAGGTGCGTTTGTTCCACATCGTATCTCTTCCTGGCTCTGATGCGCTGCCACTTACAGTCTGCCTTCCACTCACTCCAAAACACACTGCAGACTACAGTTAATGTCCTCCACTCACTCCAAAACACACTGCAGACTATAGTTAATGTCCTCCACTCACTCCAAAACACACTGCAGACTATAGTTAATGTCCTCCACTCACTCCAAAACACACTGCAGACTGTAGTTAATGTCCTCCACTCACTCCAAAACACACTGCAGACTATAGTTAATGTCCTCGAGAACTTGTCTAAGCTCAATTTTACGCAGTCATCTGGAATTACTTTAATATCATTCCTATGCTATTCCTATTCAATCATGAGTTATTATTCATACCATATTTTGCCTCTGAATTCCAATGCGTGTAAGCTATATTTCTCGGTCGTTTTGAGAGTGAGTTTTGTTATGCAACACTTCCTTGCCCAAGGGCGACATGTCCGATGGAAAAATTATCTAAAGATTCTTGTACCACTCTACACATAACAAAAAATTTGTAAAAAAAAAAAAAGTCCCAATGGTGAACATGAAAAATTAATAAAACAATTGCATATAAACAACCAGGTATCAAGAGCATTCGGATATCATTTACATTTTTTCATTTCAAGAAAATATGCAAAATAAGGTAAAACAGCCTTCAACTCGTGACGCAGAAAAAGTATATAAAAACACTGTCTTAAGATCCTTACACCAAGGAAGAAAAGATAAAGAGTTAGGTAGCATGCAGCAATGTTGGTGTTAGTGCTAATCTCTTTATGTAATGGTTAAATTCAAAACATTATGAAACTGAGAATTGAATATTTGATTGTATGGCCGTTGTATTTCTTTCTCCTCATTTTGTAAATATGATCCGCCGACAGAGAGAGAGAGAAGAGAGAGAGAGAGAGAGAGAGAGAGAGAGAGAGAGAGAGAGAGAGAAAAGAGAGAGAATCAGAAGCAACTCCCTGGGCCGCCGGCACCACTCCCACCACCAACAAAGAAAAGCAAATTTTCCTCATGGCCACAAAGGCAGCCCTACAAATTCTAAACATGAGAATTGGACAGGGAAAACGAAAGCTGGGTTTATATCTACGAAAAGAATAAACATGAGTCTTACCATGACGGAACTGAGTGAAGAACAAAAGGAGCTGGACAGCATAATCAGTTGGTGATTAATTCAGTCATTTACAAAGTGGAAAAATTGGACATGTCTGATGACTGGTGGGTTAATGACTCATGGTGGGACTGAAAATAAAATAAGAAAAGGAAATGAAGGACTCACTTGAGAAGCATTGGTGTGAAACTGAAAACAGAAATTACAGGAAACAGAAGAAACTGAAGAAATGGATTTTATCTATACTGAAAACATGATCATATCACTGTGTAAAAGATTCTCAAGTATGATACCACTACGTACACAGAGGCAAACTGCAAGAACTTAATATTTCTGGTTCTATACCTGTCTGCTTTCATGACTGTCAAGTCTGACGGACACTTGGTCATCCTTACCCTTCCAGAGTCCAGTAAAAATGATCGATTAAGATACTGCATTTCTCCGAGCAAAAAATATTCACCGGTATGCACCAGGTCTGTACTGAACTTCTTCATTTGCTTGCTAAATACATGATTGGCGATTAGTTACTTGCAAAGTAACCTCTTGTATAAAGAGAAAAAAAAAAATTAAATTCTAAAATTCGGTTATGCTATTTTGTACTTCCATAATGTTATATCGTGAAACATTCATATAGACAAATTTCAATCAGTAACTTATTACTGTCAAAATCTGTACAAAAGAGGAAAATCTAAATGTACTAAAAGAATATACACAGGTGCTACGAAAATGCATATTGACCACATTTACAATGAGTAACATCAAATTACATTATTTCTACCATGAACAGGAAACATGAATTAGAAAGAAATAGAGGGCACCAATTCATTCCCTGCATTTCTTAGAGAAAACTGACAGTTATGTCACAAAAACGCCTCGGGCAAGCTTCCTCGTGGCGATCACCATTTCTTCCCATTCTAACGAAGTCACGTGCTAAAGACAACCAAACACAAACATGCAAGCAACAGGTTCTATATTTGCGCATGAACCCGCAAACATGTTGAAATGTGTGGGACTAGAACTCACCGCCCACAGTCCAGGGGTCATTTACACTGGGAACCCGTAGTCTCCCGCGGTTCTTTCAAAAGTTTCCCAAGCACTTGGGTGAAACGCACAGTACTCCTGCCGACAAAAAATTCCCAAATGTGCTTCCATATCAAAAGAATAATATTACGTATAAATTCAATTAGATCTATCTAATACGGGAAAACAAAACGCTTCTTTTCACAGTCCCAGAAAGATCTATCGTGGACTTGCCAAGAAGCAGAACAGGCACCGTTAATTCCACTTATCTCAAAATGCACGAGGCCTTCAAAAGACTGCTCAGAGCCTGGCCAAATTGAACAGCTGACGGGACACAAATAGAGATCACATAATCACGAGTAAGGTTCTGATCGTATCTTCACTCAAAAGTCAAAACAGCAAATTACTACACTCAGTTTTGGAAACGTTTTTCCGAAATAGACCTACTTTCTTAACTGAAAATCGAATGTTGCACTTTAAAAAAAAAGAACAAATTTCATAACAATTCATTGTGTTATGAGAAATAAGTTTGAACAGAAAGACAACGTTCCTTAAAACAAAACAGCGTATGCTTTAGTGTACAAACTACGTAAAAATGACTAATTTTGAATAAACAAGACTTAATGAGAAAAATAACTTGCTTAGAATAAGCAGGCTGGAATTTTGCGCATTCCATAAAAGCAAATTTATGCTGTCATATAATGCACGAAACATATTCAGATTTTTTATATACCAAAAACTGGGAAATCATATATACACATTTGTAAATACACACACACACACACACACAGGGAGTTTCTGATGAATATGTATAATCACAAGATTGCAACCCCCGCCCCCAAAATATTACAGGTCAATCATTTGCGCCACAGGTTCACTGCCGTTCATTGAGGCCGTCACCAAAGCTAAGACTCTGTCAACCAACATCTTTAGCTAAATTTGTGGCTTAAAAGAGCATGAAAAAAATCCAGCGCTGCTCTTTAGGTTGCTGTAGACAGAACCCATACAGCATGTTGGTCTCGATATCAAATCGACAGCATTGGTAGCTGGTGACTGTCAAACGCTTTTGTCCTTTAACAAAAATGCTGTTTCGTTATCAGGGGAAATTGATGAATCAATCATTCTCTCTCACAAGAATGTCTCTTAAGTATACTTATGAGTTCGCACTGGCGGAATAATGGCTATGGTCATAAGCTGCCGAGCTATAATGTTATGCTGTACCGATATTTTAAAACTGAAATGCTGATTACTTCCAAACTTTACGAATACATTTCAATTCCACAAGCTGACTGAAGTCTGTAACCTTCAGCTAAACCAAGTAACGAAAGAACAGTTCGGTTCAGTTCAGCTGATGGGCAAAAGTTTTGCTCTATCAGTGGCACCTTACACTTCTAACCTGAGGCTTATTCTTTTTTTTTTTTCTTCATTCCTTATCTGGTTTAAGAATTCTTTTCTTTATATCCTTCCTGAACAAAATATTTTTAAAACATTTCTTCTTATTTTATATAGCTCATACAACCACCTTATTCCTTTCTCTTGACTAGATACAAGTAAAGCAATAAGTGTGCTATCACTGCATTATAACCGCGCCCCGTACATTATTACAGAAACTCGTCTATTGTCACAAAATATATTCAATTTTTTTTTCAATTTCTATATAATCCTCTGTCTATTTCTTTTGTTCATCGTTGGACGAGTTGGTAGAGTTCTCGGCTAGCACTCTGCTAGGCCCGAGTTCGAGTCTCCGGCCGGCCAATGAAGAATTGGAGGAATTTATTTCTGGTGACAGAAATTCATTTCTCGCTATAATATGGTTCGGATTCCACAATAAGCTGTAGGTCCCGTTGCTAGGTAACCAATTGGTTCTTAGCCACGTAAAATAAGTCTAATCCTTCGGGCCAGCCCTCTCTAGGAGACCTGTTAATCAGCTCAGTGGTCTGGTTAAACTAAGGTATATATACTTTTCTTAACGTCTTTCCTCTGCTATCCTAGTCCTCATTTGCCGGTTCATGTCAAAAGTCCTCGAATACCTTCCTCTTGTTTTCTTTAGCAGTCCTGGGTTTCCTTACGTAACAGGCAATCATTGTCTTAATAAATAATATTGGGAGTGAGTCTTTCTGTGGCGAAATTCGTCAAATTTACATCAACGTCCACGAAAAGACTATTTCTTCCACGTTCTTCTGATCTGCTTATCCGTTCGAGAGAAATCCTGCTTGTGCTCACTGATAGGTAAAAACATTGCCCTTTCCAACGTCGGAGGTGGTAATGAACTGCATTTCCTCTGAGAGAGAGAGAGAGAGAGAGAGAGAGAGAGAGAGAGAGAGAGAGAGAGAGAGAGCTTGCCGTCCAGTTGTGTACTCCCACTCCACAAACAAATATTTTACCCACACAGAATCCAAGGGCATACTTTGTATTGCCTGTTCGTTAAATCTATCATTGGTTGTCTTCTGCATTCAGTGGCGTGGAGTCTTCAAAACACACCTTGACATCAGTGTTGAATCGGTGCTGTTTATTTTCCTATTCAACATAAAACACAAGGTCATGAATTTCTTTATTCTCCTTCCACCTCCCATTTGAGTCCTACCACAGGCCAAATCATCTTTGAACCATCAGCGAAGTTATTAACAACATTGCAATAAAAACGATTGCAGTTGTTGGCAACTGCAGTGTCGAAGACCTGAAAAGGTGGAGGAAGACCAAAACAATCTGGTCCTCAGAGAGAGAAGTTACCTCACGCCCTCACGATGACGTCTCGACTCTTGATTGGGTGTAGGCAAATGCCTCATGTTCCTATTGGCTAGCAAGTTCCCGTAGTTGCTATGACAGACGATGGCCTGGGGCAAGTGCATTAGGACAAAATCAAAACCATCGAGTGGGGCCTGAGGAAGCAATATTATTAAACTCTTAATCTTACCTTCATACTTCTTGTGAAAGTCAGAATAACCAAAATGCCGTGTTCAGAAAAACGAAAGAACAAACTGCATGTAAACTTTAAAAGTGGAATTTAAAAATGAATCATTCTATTGACTCATTTCCGTGATCCGCTGACGAATATTTTGAAGTATATACTTGACTATTCCCTCAACTACAACCATCCTTTGTTCGAATCGTCGTCTTATCTTCAGACAAAAATGTTTTAAGGGTTTATTCTTAGCGGAAAAAATTCAGCCCAATGCCAAACAGTACGAGAATCACGGGGAAAATCTGTCAGAAACCAGCAAGTTGTTATTCATAAAATATTAACATACAAAGAATGACGCAGCTGTAAGACAAAATGCGTAGGTTCAAAATCGACGCAAGTGAAGATAACGTCACACAGGAGGTGACTTCATGTTCAATTTCAACTTGTGGCTCAAATGCTAAAATACATTTTTGTAAGTTTTATTCAACACCGATATACTCGTATATGCCCGGAAATAAATACAAATGGCACAGGTGGAATAGCAGTCATGTGGATCATTTCCAGAACCGCAAAACCGTTCCTAGGAAAATGGCAAAACTAAGGTGTCAGTCACAAAGTATGAACGTCCATCAAGGCAATTAGCTTACCTAAATTTTTCTTACTATAACCATTTTCATTCAATCAGCATTTTCACACAAATATTCAGCGTCATTTACGTTGTACTTTACGTAAAGTGAGAATGGGGTTTCCTTTTAAAGAAATACCTCCCAAAACCATAAAAACCGCGATTCCATGTCCAGACTTCTATCTAGAACAAAGTTTAATGAACCATCCCCTGAGAGACTGCTAATCATTAAAAGGTGGTAACGAATCCCATCACTAGAGTTGTTGTGTACCTGCTACCAGAAAGACAAAGGGAAAAAACTGAGTTCCTAAGGCGAAGGTATAAAGTCTACACCAAACCCTCCTACTGAGGAGACGGGGCTGAGAAACAGGTTTACAGGATGCAGAGGACGAGAAGGCTGGAGAAGTCTTGAGAGAAGGAAAGAGAAAACCTTCCTTGCCATCTTCAGAGACGCAACTGGCGTGGTACCAGCCTAGGGAAGCCATTACGTAACCACTCCCGTATGTAATGGAAGTCGATGAAGGAACACAATGACGGGGACCGAGGAGTAACTAGGCAACGCAATTAGGGAAGGGAAACGTACATTCAAATGCCTAACAACAAGCGCAGGGTTTAACCATGACTACCGGTGTCACGGCCAAAACGTTATGGCCGTAACGCGTGACTGCACCGACCTTACGCAAGAGCTCGGACGCCTTGGACCTCCGGCAGATGGAGCGTTTCGCCGAGAACCTTGCCAATCACGAATGTAAGCAAAATTAAACAACGCCTCGACCCCTCTGCAAACTCACTCCAGAAGACGCCTTTTCTGCAAATACAGAGCACGAAACAGCCTGGTGCAATTTGGATTTGCTTATGTGAAATCACATGAAAGATTAGCATATACAATTATACACACTTCAGGACCTAAACAATAGCATAAAAAGTGGGACGTAACACTTCAGCAATCTTCACATTAGAAGAGTGTAATGATTATTTAACCCATGCTCGAATACATTCGATAAGGCTACTAAATTATAAGATTTTTTAGTCATACCTCAAAGTAAAACTTTTGATATGTATTTTACAGTGGCTTTGGAAATAAGTTGACATTTAAAAATATCACTAAAAGCAGAAGCGTTAACAGTTCGTTACAGTCTATAGTGAACGCAGTATAATTAGGATCTTTTTACCCATTTTTTTTTCTTTTCCATCAGTGGTATCGTCCATTTACTGAGTCTATGTTAAGGAAAAGGAAAGTTCGCAAGACGATTTCAAGTCCGTCTTTGACATGATGGGAAATTGGTGATTGGAAGTGAAAACTTGAAACCTATTGTAATAACAAGAAAACATCAAGAAACCACAGGTCTGATGTTGTCCGGGAGGGAAATAGAAGAGTGCAGCAAGTATTGTCGCCATCATCAAGTCTGATAGAGCAAAGAAATGAAAGACTGAAACGCAGCTTTCAAGTGAATTAACAAAACTTTCCCTAAAAGAAATTCTTTATATTCATGCGAAGGAAAGAAAATCAGAGGACGGAACAAACAGATCCATGTATAAAAAGCAAGAACTATCAAGCGAGCGACCTCGCTTTCAATTCTCTCTTGTAGCCAGCTTCCATAGCAAATAGATTCTAGAACAAAAAAGACTAAACTATGTCTAATAGTATGAATTAGTCTGCTTCTGAAGCAGCTTCAGATATTTGCAAAACTTTATTACCTAATCAGGGATTAACGTAAGATAATGTTTGTGTGACAACGCACGTGTATGACAATATTCACCTTTGTAGCCAAGGTTTTGTTTTCAACTTTTGGGGTAACAGTTAATATTTTTTCAGATGTGGGTGCAAAAAATTAAGATCCAGTGAAGTATTATATCATGTTTTCAATATGATGCCTTTTCATGTACAACATGATGCATTTTCTCTTAAACTCAGATCATTTTGTTTATTTACCTTCTTAAAGGTAATTTCCCTCTTCAAGGAAAGAAATAAAACTACTTGTTGTACCACCAAGTACAGACCGTTCATTCTTCGGGTTGAGACTATGAACTTACAATTTTTTTGTAACTACGGTCATTTCTCCAGCAATGTCTTCAGTAATGGAGGTGGTGGTAGTGTTCTCGGTAAGTCTACACTTCTCACGTCTGGTTTTCCTCAGGGTACTGTTTGGGATATGTATCTTTGTTCCACGTCTTTAGGGGCATAGTAAGCCACACATTGTTTCCCGGGTTCATCTAATCAACAGGCTTAACTCAAGTTCAGCTACCATCCCCCACTGATTAAGCACCGACTTTTAGGTTCGAGTGGACGAACTCTCTTTGCTGCCCTATTTTCAAGACGCAGGGACAGGCTAGTATTAAGATAATGAGGTCTGAGTGCTTCAGATCTTGTGTTTGGCCATTGCTGGAGTAATCTGCTCCAATTTGGACGTCTGCTGGCTCCTGGGACGTTTATCTTTTTAAGAAAAGTGTTTTGTTTTTTTTTTTTTGTCAGAGAAAACTATTGTACCGGCTTTGTCTGTCCGCCCTCAGATCTTAATAAAAACTACTGAGGCTAGAGGGCTGCAAACTGGTATTTTGATCATCTACCCTCCAATCATCAAACATACCAGATTGCAGCCCTCAAGCCTCATTAGTTTTTATTCTATTTAAGGTTAAAATTAGCCATAATCGTGCCGTGGTTCAAGTTTCATGGGCCGCGGCTCATACACCATTATACGGAGACCTCCTAATGATAGATCTATTTTCGGTGGCCTTGATTATACGCTGTAGCGGCTGTACAGAAAACTCGATTGCGCCAAAGTTTCTTCGGCGCAATTTTTAAATGTTATAACAATAACGTTAATTATGGTTTAAACCTTCGTTGGGAGATTAACCCTTTTTGTTCATCTTCAGTAAGTTAGGCTACATTTCCATTTCAAACTTCCATTAAGTGGGTCTTGCACATACCTAATCGCTGAACTGCCCAGTTCAGAGGTTTGTGATTCCCTTCACACAACAAAGTGAAACAATCATCCTGATCGTTCGACGCATGTTGACGCTCACTACTGGCGATCTGTAATAGTAAATAATACTATTAAGTGGAGTGCTACGTTGTCGAAGCTTTTTACCTGTTCTCAGCAACTTCAAGTATGTCTTCATATGTTCTTTATTTACTTAATATGACTACTCATTTTGCTACGTCCTCTTTTCTTGATATATGAGCATTTTCCCCTTCAGAAGCTTGCCTGGCAAATTAATTGCGTTTACGGCTTATCCCGAAATATAAATGTGTACTCATTTTTCCACCTCTCACTCTGCATCAGTACCCTGATGTTGACTTTGACGAATGAACGTATAATATATGACAGTTAACCGTTTATATTCATTTTCTTACTAAAATCAATCATCTCCAGTTAGACAGAGAGCCTGGATGTCTCAATAACCTATAACCTTGCACTAATAACGACCAATCATTGAAGAGGAGTCACTAAAAATTATGCAAGGCGAAGGTATTTTTCCTCTGGAGCCGAACCACAAACTCGTTAGGAAAAGAATCCGATAAACAGGACAGGAACAGGTCTATCAATAAAGCAAAAATATCTCAAATGAGACAGTAATGAAAATAACGGCATAGAAAGGTTTCAGAAGGAAGCATCACCACCCAGAGTAATCAAATCATTCTGTTTAAATGTTATGCAAGAGAGACTTTCAGGCAGGAATGAAATTTGCAATAAAATTCTCCAAATAATCGGTTTTTGACTGTGTACCATTCCTCCTGAAAGTGATCACTGCATGCTGCATTTCAGACCGGAGAGAGTATAAATGTTCAGTGATCCACTTCTTTTGTGTGTGTGTGTGTGTGTGTGTGTATGTCACCAGAGAGAGAGAGAGAGAGAGCTTTAAAAACCTTCAAATATTTGACTTAACGAACAATGTTAGCTGTACATCATTGCACACATATGTGTGTGTGTGTCACCAGAGAGAGAGAGAGAGAGAGAGAGAGAGAGAGAGAGAGAGAGAGAGAGAGAGAGAGCTTTAAAAAGGCCTTAAAATATTTGACATACGAACAATGTTAGCTATACATCATTGCACACATATGAGTTATATATTTTCGGCGAGAATCAATTGACATGAACCACTTAGTCACGGAGGAGCAATTCTGAGTAACACGACTGAATCACCACAGAGCTCGGCAGGAATGGCAAGTTCGCTTCATGTTCTCAAAGGCTAACTTTGAACCTCTACGTCTAAACATTTCTTGCGAAAACAAATCCACAAAGTCTCTTGAGAACAGGCCTTCCACAACTTCAGTCGCTCGTGCACTTCTCGAGATTCTGTATTATCAACAGCGTATCCTCTGTACTGATGTCAATAAAACTTTATATAGAAAAAAAAAAAAACGTAAATTCCGTGCTTCTTTTACTGTCATCGTCACACCAAATACACAAATAATTATTCGCCGTAACTGCTAGCGGTCCTTCATTGAGGCAATTTGCAGAGAACCTTCCGGCAAGCCACCATGGTAAAGGGGTTCCAATTCAACTATTGTATTATTAACTGGTCTCGACGGGTTCAAATCGTAATTGGCTCTACTCGTCTTGGTAGCTCAATCATAAAGTTTGAATTATTCAGTTCTCGTGGGTGCGAGAGAGATACATTTGCATTAGGGCACGCGCGCGCATAACACACACACGCTCACACATATGTATATATGTGTGTGTGTATATATATATGTATATATATATATATATATATATATATATATATATATATATATATATATATATATATAAATATGTATGTAC